>NW_026624076.1:157702-161829 GCF_030028575.1 Malurus melanocephalus | reverse complement strand
GATTATCCTTATTTACCTTAACTGTAGATGAGGAAAATAATGGTATGTGCATGCRTGTGGAAATATAATTTCCTGGTTAATAATTTCTTGATTGTGTTGCAGTGTAGATCTGGGCGTGAGTGCAGGTAAAACTGAGTRCTTTAGAGAGAGGCTGATGAACAGGTTCTGTGTTTAAATAAGAGTCACTCAGGTGGACAGCAGGTGTGGTTGGGCAAGCAGAATGTGCCAGAGGCACTAAACTGATAATGTATAACAGACCTTGAAAAATGGGACCTGCAGACTCGTTTATTTGCACGTAGAAATTGTGTCTCTGAAGTCTACGTGTCTGAGGAGTTGCTATTGTCATTATTTGTTGTTATTATTGCTGTTGTTGTTATTAGTCAGCGTGTATTTTTATTTAAAAATGTTTCTACTTGGAATCAAAGAATAAGCCAGAAGTTTACAAACTATTCCATAGATAAATCCATCAAGGGGTGCCTCTTGAAAASCCCTCTGTCTTTCCTGACAGAGGAGTTTGGGAGTGCAGCTCTGTAGTTTGGAGCCACAAAAMTGGTGTTGACTGTTGAAAGATAGAGACATTTCTTCAGAATGCCAGGGGCTCAGCCTGCTTTGCAAAACATCTGATATTTTTCTGATTRTTTTCTGACATCTGAGGCAGCAGGACAGGAAGAACGTGCGTTTTCCTTTGGTTTTGGTCAAGTGAAATAATTGAGAGGAGGATGCATTTGCTGATGGCTGAGGAGATGCACCAAATAAATTGTATTGCTTTGACATTTAGGACATCAGACTGCCAGTGTTCTGTTCAAGAGGCAAATATTTCAAGGAAAAACACATTATCAGTGMATATTGTGTATTCCCAGGCTGCAACACCTGAAGGCACAGCTGTTCTTGAAAACAGGATTCACACTAAAGGAAGTTTACAGAAGAGCTGTCACATCTCTAGTATCAGTTTTTTTCTTTCAAGGAAGTAGGAAATTTCTAGCAAGTCTTTTCAGAGGTTTATAATTACCATTTTCTTTGCATTTCAAATGGAAATGTGGCACTTAAACTCATCTCTTGTTAAAGCTTTTGGCACCGTCTACTTACACATGAATTTTATTTTATTTTGGTTTGGGTTTGTTTTGTTTGGGGTTTTTTTTGGTTAGTTTTTTGTTCGGTTTGTTTTTTTTTTAGTTTTCTCTTTTTTCAGACATTTGGTTGAACATATTTGGGTTGGTTTGAGTGTGAGGGTGTGGTGTCACAAGCAGGGTGAGCCTGTTTGAGCACCCTGCGTGCTCCCTGCTGCCTTGGCTTGGTTCTGCAGCACTGACACATTGCTGATCAGCAGAATTGCTTCTAACAATAAAGTACAGATTATTGGTACAGATATWATGGGAAAATGTTACCACTTATTCCATAAAAAAATAACAGAAGTGACAAAACTGCTGGCATGATGCTCCATGGTTAATATCTTGTCAAATCTAATACTCAACTCGTTGCACTTTTGATTTTTTTTCTTCCATCTTTTAAGTAATGATRATTTTAATATGCAGAAATATTAGCTACCTTATTTTAATAGGTTATTTTAAAACTAGTATTTGAGTGCACATTTAAAAACATTTTAAAAAATATAATAAAGCCTTTTTCTAACTTCTGCAGGATATACTGTGAGAATGCAGCTCTTAAGGAAGCATTGAAACTGAGGACAGAAGAAGTTAAAACACTTAAAGCTGAAAATGCAGGTATGCCACCAACAGCTATTCCTCTGTTTTTCAGGAATAATTGAGGATTTAGCTATGAGGCTTTCTGTGGGGATCAGTCTCTTGTTAAAGGCAGCTGATCTTAGTGGATATGCAGAAGYCTGGAAATTAAACTGGAAAGGAGGCAACAGCAGCCAGGGAGCCACTGGGTCAGAGRGCTCAAGTCCCTTTCCCTTATTTTTGCCTTCCAAAAAGCTTTAAAATAGCTGACTTAAATAATTATTTCCCCAATGTTGTGCAGTTCTAACTGCACTGTATCTCTCTAAGTGGGCCATTACTCCTGGGAGAACACAGAAGGAAAAACAACTGGGGTATGAGTTTCTGCTTCCACCCTCTCATGATGATCCCAAACTGATGCTTAAATTATAGAACTGCTTCATTTGGGTGTAGTTGAACTCAGAAATTAAGAAATCAGAACAGCAGATTTTTGAGATCTCTGTTTTATTTTGTAGTCTTGAACCAGCAGTGCCTGGAATTCCTTGCAATGTTAGATGTGAAACAACAGAAGGTTGTCCAGGAGAATATGTCGTTGAACAAAAGTGACATTACTGATTTTACAGGTCTTGAAGTAAGTATTGCTTATGTGTTTTTCAAAGTGGCTGCTTTAAAGTTATCTGTGTTCAAAATAGAGAAAATTCATTGCTCATTACATATCCCTTTATTTGTACCCATTTTAGCTAATTAGAACATTACTTTGCATGCCTGTTAATCAGTTTCTTCTTAGCGTTCCAGCTTGCAAAGAAAGATCAGAGGAAGCATCAAGCTGTTTTTCACAAGCCATGATGCTTATTTTTCTTCTTCTAGCACTTAATCCCCGCTTTCCTGTGCTTTCCTGAGCACAATAATAATGTGAGGTGTGCAGGGTGTGGCACACCCACAGGTTTTACTTGAAAAACACACCTCTCATTGTGAGTCAGAAGCAATCACCTCCAACTCCGTGCCTTGCTCACGCTGACTGACACTCCCTGCGTAGTTTGAGGATGTTTTTTTGCATCTSTGCCAGCAGGTCCTGACCTGTGGTTTGTTTTGTCTTTCCAGCTGGCGGTGCTGGGTGCCTGCAGCTGCAGTAGTGCTGAAGGGCAGCCTTGTCCCTGTGCCAAAGTGGCAGCTCTCACTCGAAAGCAGCTCCTTCATCTCAAGCAGGAGGTAATGAAGCCTGGCTGGGTGGGGCCAAGGAGGGGGTGCTCCTGCTGCAGTCCAAACAAAGCCAAAAACAACCACTGCTTACACAAACTCAGATGTTTCACAGCCAGATTCGATGAAATTTGTGATGCTCGTAATGCCCTAACTTTGCTCACAGAAAAAAATGTAATTATATCTACTCAGCTTTACTAGGTTATTTTTTTTTAAAAAAAAAATTTGTATTCTTTTTTCTCCTTCACATATTTTCTGATTTAAAAATGAAAATACCTTTTGAATGTACACTTTCCTGGCACTGAACCTTTTCCTTTCTTCCTAGCGGTGYGTTTCACCCCTCCCTTGTGTGGGCACCCCCAGCGCACTCACCCAGCTAGGTCAGCGAGCTGATCTTGCTTAAAAATATGTATTTACCTCACACTTAAATCAATAATGTCAATTTCAAGCTCCTAACTTCTTTCAGCTTAGTGAAATTATGTGGATTTAGAGTTTTTCTCCTAATTTGTATTTGACTCTGCAAATGTGGGAACCATCCTTGTGATCCTGCTGGAGAAGTTCCAGTTGACTTACTGGTTTTACAAATGGGTACTGGCYTGTCCATTATGATCCTTGATATGGGATGTTTTGCTGCTTTTGTTCCTGGCCCAGCTATTAAATGACATTATTGCCCTCCTTGAGCTCTTGTGCTTTGCAGAGATAAATATATGCACAAAAAGATAATTGTGCAGATGGCTGGTTGAGTGAACACATGAAGACAATGAAGAGTAATGACTCCAATACACATCTCAAAATATGTTTCTTTACATATCAGGAAAACCCTTTAGTTCCTACTATTTCCTCGATTATATTTACTTACATGTCTGTATCTTAATATACATTTTAAATCTGCTTTTGCTTCCAGATTAGCTAATACACTTTAAATTTTCTTTGAATTCAAACCAGGTTGAAAATCTGAAGAAGAGCAGGGAAGAAGCGTATATCATGGCAGATGCCTTCAGAATTGCATTTGAGCAGCAGCTGATGCAGAGGAAGGACCAGGCCCTGAGGCTGGCAGAAGTGATAAACATGAAGAAAGAAACAAAATTTGCAAACTGGAGACGTCAGAAGGGCACTGGTAACTGGGCAATCCTGTCTGTAGGGTTGGCTGGGAAAGAAGGGAGCCCCGAGCACCTCTTTTTGTTAAATGTGTGCTGGTGGCTCAGCTGCTGACTGAGGTTTTTGGGCAGTAGCTGAGGAAAGCAGCTGAGGCTG
>NW_026624076.1:156184-157395 GCF_030028575.1 Malurus melanocephalus | reverse complement strand
GAGCTTTTTTTGCTCAAATGGGGTATTGAGCAACCTGGTCTAGTGGAAGGTGTGGAACGAGRTGAGCTTTAAGGTCCCTTCTACTCCAGGCCATTCTGTGATTCCCAGGAATACTAAATAGATTTTTTTCTGGTTTTCCTTAAACAGTTTAGCTTTTTATTATGCATGTGTATCAGCATTAGTGTGTCTATACTAGTACAGAGTTACAAAGCCCTCTGTAATAGAGGAAGATTTCTAATCTGTGAAGTAGGAATAATTCTAATAATCCATTTATTCTTTAAAAAATGAAGGAATAAAGAGACGTATTTAAGTGTTTATATCATGGTCAAAACTCCTACAGACTTTAGGAAGGGAAAGATGTATTTGTTTTGGCCATTGACCAGGAGCTGCCAGGCTTGGTGTGTCTCCCCAATTCCTTGGGCATTTCTGGGATGTAGCACTACAATAGCATAACCTTAATTAGCTCTTTTCCCTATACTGACACCATTACTTTCAGGCTCTGTTACCTGGTATATATGTTCCATAATTTTGATGGAACGTTAAAATGTAATTTTACATTTGCAAACTTTTAAATAGCCTGTATCAGGGAATCTTTGGTTTTTTTTCAGGATACTCACTGTACAAAAACAAATACCCTGAATTATTTTGTAGAGTGTCAAAAATATGTTTCCCACARAGGAAAAAGAWTTTTATTTTCAATTTGCCCATGTGKAAGGTCTGTGTGATAGCAGGAGKGGTRCTGCTTGSCAAGAACCTGCATGTGTCCCATGCAGTGGGAGAAGCTGCAGCCTGCATTGCCCTTTCTGATGYGATCATTCAGGTCCAGATTTACACGTGTGCATTTTATCCCAAAGTCATTGTTCCCTTCCTAAGCATTCCACATTTATTGTACTTCTGTTTTCCTCAGAGCGCATCAAGTCACAAGTGAACAAGAGCAATCTGGGGCAGAAGCTGTCCGGCCTGCTCTTGTCAGATGGGGACTGCAGGAAGGTTGAGGAGCTGGACAATCCCCATGACATCCTGAGGCTGTTGATAGATCTGGTCAGTGTTGGTTTCAATTCTCCACAGCACGTGCGTTTGCATGGGTTTGTACAGCCCGGACTAACAAATGGTCTCTTTCCTTTTCCTTTTCCTTTTCCTTTTCCTTTTCCTTTTCCTTTTCCTTTTCCTTTTCCTTTTCCTTTTCCTTTTCCTTTTCCTTTTCCTTTTCC
>NW_026624076.1:154589-155377 GCF_030028575.1 Malurus melanocephalus | reverse complement strand
GGGATGGCTGAGGGGATGTGTGACCGCTCCTTGTAGCTACATACAGGGGCAGCTCGGCTTTATAAAAAAAGAGACATCTTGTGGAAACGCCAGAAGCTGTGCTGTGATTGCGACACTGCGGGGCTGAGGGTGCGGTAAGAGGGGCAGCTTTTGTCAGTTCCATTGAGGAATTGGCTGTTGGCTGCCTGAGCCCACCGTACACAGGGACAAAGCGAAGTGACATCGCTGTGTGTGAGTGTGATGTCATGAGAATAAACACAGATTGAGGCTTGAGGGGTTCTGACGGAATGGGAGTGACATCGCTGTGTGTGGGTGTGATGTCATGAGAACAGAGAGCAAGTGAGGCATGAGGGGGTCTGATGGAGCAGGAGTGACATTGCTGCGTGTGAGTGTGATGTCATGAGAATAAACACAGATTGAGGCCTGAGGGGTTCTGACGGAATGGGAGTGACATCGCTGTGTGTGGGTGTGATGTGGTGAGGGCAGAGGGTGAGGCGTGAGGGGATCTGATGGAGCGGGATTGATATCAATGTGTGGGTGTGATATCGTGAGGGCAGAGAGCAAAGTCTGAGGGGGTTTGACATGGCTGTGTGTGAGTGTGATGTCATGAGAATAAACACAGGCTGAGGTCTGAGGGGTTCTGACGGAACGGGAGTGACATCACTGTGTGTGGGTGTGATGTCATGAGAACAGAGAGCAAGTGAGGCATGAGGGGGTCTGAGGGAGTGGGAGTGACATCGCTGTGTGTGGGTGTGATTGATGTCATGAGGACAAAAAGAGTGAGTTTT
>NW_026624076.1:128174-153322 GCF_030028575.1 Malurus melanocephalus | reverse complement strand
GTGGGCGTGGCCGCGCAGGCGCGGTGCGCGCAGCGAAGGGTCCAGGCCGGCGCCCGGAGCCGGCGGCGGGGCCGGGGCGGGCCCTGAGGGGAGACGGCCCCGAGACGGCCCCCAACCGGCCGGGTGAGGTCGGGGAGACGCGGCTGTGCGAGTATTCTCTGACTGAGGTTGCCTGGGTGGGTTATTTGCCCCCGGAGGTTTGGGGGTGTTAGTGATGTTATGGGTTACTACTGTTCTGTTTGKTTTTTGTATAGGGTTTATAGCGTATAATGTATGTACAGAGAGTATTATAAACGGTATGTGGAGTATATACATGGTAAATAATATATTGAAATTATTATRTAGGTTATATAGAATATATATGGTATATAKAGTGGAATGGACAAYCTTACACCATACACTTACACGCGTWAACATAGTGTAAAACATTCTGTGTGTAAAACCAAGCAGTAATGGCAGAGAAACTGGTCACTGACGCATTGTGGGGAGCACGGCAGAGGGTCCAGCTGGCTGCCAGGGCCAGGTGCTGTCAGTGCTCTGTGGCCACGGTTGTCTGATCCGAACATTCGCTCATTAATAACGCAAATCAGAGGAAACGGGAAGTTGAGGGAACAGCGGTTTCCACTGAGCAGSAGTGATCTGCTGGAGCTGGGGCAATCCCATTCTTGAGACTCATCTTGAGTGATAAGTGCTGACAGAGGTGGTGGTGGCATCATGGGGCAGGGTGTGCAGGCTCTGTGGGTTTGGGGTGGCCACTGGGTTCCTCATCAGTGGGGCCAGGGTCCTGGTTATTATTATTTGGCCMCTGGTGTGCCAGACACTGCTGAGAATCAGAACTGTTTGCTGTGCCCAGTTCTGTGCTCCATGGCAGGAGAAAGACAAGAATCAACTGGAGGGGGTGCAGTGGAGGCCACAGGGAGGATTTGGGGTGTGGAGCATCTCTGTGCTGAGCAGAGACTGCGGGAGCTGGGCCTGCTCAGCCTGGAGAAGGGAAGGTGTGAGGGATCCCATCAATCCATACAAACACCTCACAGGGGGACAGAGAATGGGGTCAGACTGTGTTTGTGGGGCCAGGGACAGGATGAGGAGCAATGGCCATAAAATAAACCACGAGTTCCACCTTTACACTGAGGGTGCAGAGCCCTGGAGCAGCTGCCCAGGGAGGGTGTGGAGTCTTCTCTCTGGAGAAATCCCAACCCCACCTGGACATGTTCCTGTGTCACTGCTCTAGGAGATCCTGCGTGGGCAGGAGGGTTGGACTGGATGAGTTCCAGAGGTCCCTTCAAGCCCTGATAATTGGGGATTCTGTGATTGTGAGTATAGTGTGAGTAATACTATTCTCAGTTCAGAGGAGCAAGATTCTGTGGGTGGATGAGTGAGAGAAAATCCTAAGGTTCTGAAGGTGATGTGGGATAGAGATGTTCAGGTGCTAGTGTCATCACACAGGTTGGAGTTCTGTCCTTCCAAAGAGTTTTTATTGAACTAACACAACGGTTCTCTTTAAACAAGACAATTTGTTGTAGTGTGCCCCGGAAACTTGTCYTTATGTGTCAGAAAATTTCTGAAGCTTTTGCCTTCAGCCCCTGATTCAGCTCCTAAACTTGCTGTGGCAGCAGCCACGGCAGCTTTTSTGTTGGACAGCGAGTTGTTTTGCTCAGCAAGAATCGTTTTGGTTTTTGTTTGAATTTTTCATGGAACATTTGTTCAGTTCTATGAACTTCTCCATCAGGTTGATTGCTGATGAGCTCTGTAGGCAGCTGYTCCCGTAAATATTTTGTCCCTAGGGCCTCAAGGCTAGGTGTGGGGGTATGGTGTTGGGGTGTGGGAGGGGGTGAGAAGAAAAAAGCTGATAATTAACTCCTTCAGTACCCTTAGTGTGGGAGAAGAGGCGTGCTGTGCCCCATGAGAATTTTGTTGTAAATTTAATGCTCAGTGGTTGTGTTTGTATTGGGGGTTTTGCTCTACTTCTGGTAGTTGCTGGGGTGGTAAGGTAGAAGCTTTTATCTTGTGAGGATAAAAGCTTAAACACAGCTTCCTCCTCAGGCTGAATATAATGATTAAACACAATGATGGAGCTCAAACTGTGCAGCGAGGAAAAAGACTTTAATTCTAATAATCAGAGTTAAGGTGTCTGTTGTGGTCAGCTCTTTGGAGTGGRGACCCGTGAACCCGTTCTGTGTGTGTTCCTTTGTGTGTTCTGCAAGTTAGCACTACTGAGAACTGCTAACTGCTTCCATTTATCTGGAAAAAAAAAAACTAACAATCCATCCTGTAAGATGGCCACTCAGTATCCCAGCAGCCTTGTGTTATCTTCTCCTTTAAATACGAGTGTGTTGAGAAATCCTCAGTGGAATGTTGGTTTTGAACTCTGGAATATGCGCCTGTTGTTACGTAGGGAGGGATAAGTAATTTATAAAGCATATAAAAGAAGTGTCRAAGTCGGTGAAAGCATTTATGAATGCCCTGTCACACTTGCAGTCAGTGCAGTCATCCAGATCTCAGGATTTGCATTCCAGAGTTACCATTTAACAGTTTTAATGCAGCAKAATTATTGCCTCTGTTTCTTGGGTCTGTGTGCAGTTTGAAGTGCTGTGTTGGGAGTGTGTCWGACCACTTGTTGGAGATCTGAGATGAACCTGTTTAGAGACACACCAAAGGTTTATCTGGGGAAGTGGCACATTCAGTGTGAGCTTTATTTGTAGCACAGTTTGTGCTTTGATTATTTTCCTTTTTTGAGATGGACTGCTGTTCTATCTTCATTTCTTGCTGTACATAAATGTTTARTTTACCTTAATCTGCTAATATATAGTCTTTAACAGACACTGATTTAAATACCATTTAAAAGTTTGGAAAAAGTCAGTTTGGAAAAATGGAGCTGGTGAGAGCATTAAGTTTATGTCTGCCTGCACTGCTAGGGACTTAAGGACTAAGATAAAGTTATAAACATTAAGTTTATTTTTAAAAAATACTAATCTGTGAACCAGTTTAGGGAGTGTCTCGTGACTGCTTTCAGAGCTCTAAGATACAACCTTCTGTCGTTCACAAGACAACAGCTCTGTCTATCTTAAAAACATACATAGTGATAGTGCCTCTGGTTTTTGATAGTTAAATTCTTTTGTTACAGTCTGAAAAGTCTTAAAAGAATATCTTTAGAACAAATGCAGTTTGCTGAATGAAAATTACTTCTCCAGACCCTTTATGCAGGGAAGGTAGCCGTTATTTGGTAAAAACATGTCATCAGAACTTTTCCRTGGCTTCTAATGCATTAATGTAAACATTGGGACAGGCTGTATGCAAATCCATGCAGAAAATAAAAAAAAAAAACAAAACTTGCTCATCTTGTTGAAAGAAGATTTGAAACATGAGAAACTTTTTGCAGTTCTTTGGTGAAGCAGACACTGAGTCAGGACAGAGAGATGAGACAAGGGGGCACTGCTGGTCTGCCTGTTTTGGGGGTTTTGATTTTATTGTGGGTTTTTTGCTTTTAGGCCTCTTGTAGAAAAGCTAAAAACCTACACAAAATTTGAGGAAGGAGTAATGAAATTAGGAATAATATATGTTCTAGTTATTCAAAGTTAGTTTAGTTATTCAAAAAGCTTTACCGAGTCAAATAACTATTTTATTTTACAAATAGATTTAAGTAAATGAAACAGTGCTACTGGGTTGGTAGACTGAGGTGTCATAGTTTTCTGACCTCTCTGTAGAAGAGAGTTAATCTGTATTAAATAGATGTGAATAATTGCATATGATTTTAGTTCTACTGTTCTTTGCTTTTTCAGAGAGTTTAGTGGGCCAGCATCAATGCATCCTTCAAATTAGCATTATAATCAAATAATAGATAGCATTGTAAACTAATAATGCCCTTTACTTAATTCAGAATTTGTTGTATGCCCCGTCAGGATTGCAAAACAATGAATATTCTCTAAGTCTTTTTAAGTAAAAGACAAAGGTAGATGAAATAATTACTTGCCTCTCGTCTATATAATTTTTTAAAATGTGAAAGGTTTTTGTTTTTGATAAGCTTCTGTTGTTATTGATATCTGTGATATCTGGTGAGATTGTATAATAAATACCTACAGAGGACACAAACCAGCATTACACATCTCTTGATCCCCGGTTTTCTTGTAACCCTTCAATATTTCTTGTTTATGTGGCCTGTTGGACTATCGACTGTCCACAGATACGTGCTTTAGGGATGGGATCTGTACTTTAATGTGTGTCAGTGAATCACCGAAAGCTGTTAATCGTGTAAAGTTCTTAATTGAAATAGCTTCCAGTTCATGTTGTTGCATCCCCCTTGCCGGGAGGTCGTGATTGCTGCCGGATTCAGTTTGGTGAGGAGGAGGGGTACTGAGGCTGTGTTTTCTGCTCTTTGAGCCCTCTRCACCCTGTGAGAGACTTGCAGCCTGAAGACCTTGGCCGTGACTAATTAATGGCCATGGATATCAAAACAGTGATATATTCAGATTGTTCATTTTTTGCTTAAATATGAGCACCAACTACTTCATTACTGCGTATTTGTTTCACCTTTCTTAYGCTTTGCAAGTCTCTGTTTGAGCTACACATTGCCTTAAAGTGTTCTTGCCACATGCATGTTAATGTGAAAAATAATTACATTGCATGTGGYGAACAATTACACATTAATATAAATTAATTCTTCTGAACTGTGCAGCAAAGAGAAATGTTTGCACTTAGAGGAGGAAGTCTGTAGCTGCAGGGTGSCGTAAGTGGTGTGAGAGAGGATTTAAGTATTTGTTTGACTCTAAGCTTTTAGAAGGATGACTGGACATTGCTAGGTGGTCAAAATACCAGTTGAATTGGAGTAGGGTGTCAGGTCAGCAGATGGAGAAACTGAATGCACTGATAAAAGCAGATGGAAARCTAGACAGGTCTCCACTGGTGCCGTTTCCAGACATTAGACTAAATGAATCTCAGTCCTCTCAGTTTGCTCGAAGGAAGTGTAAATATTGATTTTTGTATTATGGGTGGTTGCACTGCATGGGTGTTCAGCCATGAAAAAAAGATGTGCAGTTAGAAAGCAATTCTGAGTGACCAAAAAGGCATAAAATTGAGTGGCTGGAAAGGTTCATTAAACAAATAAAGCAGGGTGTTTGGCAGTGGGGTAAGTAATTGATTAATAAATAGYTTTCAGTTGAGCTTGTAAGTCTGTAATAAGAGGTTTATGGTCTTGGGTTCTCAGAAGTGTAATTGTTTATGTGTTTTGAGTAGAACAGAAATGATGAGCAGAATTACCGTGTTGGATTTTTAATTTTTATTATTAYTTAGACAGGTGAGCTGTRTTCAAAGTTAATAATGGCCTATTTTGTTTTTTGCCTGTGAAGTATGTGGCTCAAAAGGTATATAAAGTGTGTATGTACATATCAAACTAGAAGATACTAACATTCCTTCTGGTTTTAAATTTGCTGACATTATAATACCATAGCACATGCTTTCAGATGCATTTATTATTTATAAGTAGCCTCAATGTTGTGATGTGAAGTGAGTTTTTCAGTGTATTGCTGAGTACATTGAGCATATTCAGGGTGCTTAGAGGTTTTTGTGCATAGGGTTTGTTTACCTGGAGAGAGAACAAAGTGTTAATGAAAAGAAAAAAAATGAGTCTAATACAAACACTTGGGCTTTGTAAACAGAAAAATGCTTTTAATTAAACACTGTATTTTTCTCTGTAGGTTTAAGACRGCTAAAGCTTCACTAGATCTGACTAGAATGGACAGTTACTTTAGAGCTGCGGTCTGTGACTTGGACAAACTGCTCGATGAATTTGAGCAGAATACAGGTTGGTTTCTGCGCTGCCTTTTTTCGTGGAAGTACATGGTCAAATGACTGTTACCATGGAGTCTGAAAGTAGCATCTGCTGAGTAAAAGCTTGTATTGATGAATAGATGGGATGTAGAGGGAGTGCTCAGTGGAAAGAGAGGAGTCTTTTAAACTTTGCTTTTGATCTCTTCTTGCTTAAAATAGATGAATGTGAGTGCTTCAGAACACTTCAGAATCCATATGACTCAAAGCTGTCTTCAGTCCTGGATTGCTTTGAGCATGCACACCCCACACCAAACCTGCCAGAGGATCCTGCCAGATGTCCTGCCTCAGAGGAGAGCTCTCTCGTCGCCCCTGTGGGCACAAGTGATGTGCTCAGTTACTCACCTCCCAAAGAGAAGGGTGTTGCTGGACCTGACCTTTTGTCCACTGTGGATAGTGGTCCCCTAAAGGAAATTCAGGCTGCAAACCTGGGAAGGTGTAGCATTCCTGTGTGTGATCTTGTTAGTGACACAGCGAATTTAATCCACTCAGTGGCTGCTCATGAAGGGACTCAGAAATTGCAGCCAGATGATTTCCAGTACAGTGAGAGGCCCGATGGCTGTGGCTTATCTTGTATCCCTGTTCCTATTTGTGTGYCATCACCTGGCTGCAGTGCTGCTGYCAGTACAAAGCAGAGTGATGGGGATTCGGTGTTACAAGATTCAGGGCATCTTAAAACAGAGSAGATTAATAGTTTCACTTCAARATCAGAGAGTKRTGCTGCAGGAGCAATCCYGGATCCGTGTGATCATCAACACAGRACAGAATCTGTAAAGTGCAATGAAGTACCTGACCAGACTGAACAAATTGCTGCCCTGGATACTGAATGTGTCACTGTAACATCACAGAATTTGAATGCATACGATCCCAAAGACGAGAAAACCTGTGAAAAACTCCCTTGTGAAACACAGGATGACAGTGCATGCTCTGCAGTAAGCACAGAGGTGTACGGAGGAAATGTCACAGGAAAGGTAGACCCAAATGAGGGGAGTAATGTTGACTCCATGCCTTCAGATATTCCAAAGAGGCATCAGATGCACGAGAGCAATTCAACATTACCTGAAAATTGTGCTTTACCARGCTCCTCGTGTCAAACAGGAGCTGAAGTAGAACTGGAGGAGAAAATCACAGAAGAGAATGTAGTTAGTGAAGAGTTTAATAGCAGTGAGATACTGAGCAGTGTTTCTAGTTCGTGTATTTCAGCTGAGGATGTCCAGAGCTCTCTGTCCTGTCTTTCCCTTCCTGTGTCTATGTGYGGTTCATTGGTTGTAACAGAAGAAACGATTAATCCTCTACCTCAAAATGCAGTGACAGAGGTTGTTAGTGATACTGTAACTGTTCATGCTGGAGAGTGTAAAACTCATCTCTCTGGTAGGGAATCTTGTGAAAATACCAACTGGCATGAAGAGGAAGAATATTTGGCTGAAATCARTGGAAGTATTGCAGAAAAAAGTAGGGATGGAGAGAAGTACAATACTGAGAATGTAACTGATGATGGTGATTCTCAGCAAGTCAAAACTTTTGCTTCTGCTTTTCTAGACCTTGAGGCTGARCCATATGGTATTGGTGTAGACACTTTTTATGATGAGAGCATGGGCTCTGTTATGGCTGACTTTATTGATGAGGAGAATGTTATTAAAAGTGATGCTCTAATAAGCGATGCTGAGCTTGATGATTTCTTGTATGGACAAAATCTGCAGTCCAATGTGTTGAAGTCTTCAGGCAATGACAGTAACTTGATGGAAGCTGATGCAGATGGAGGGAATTTAACAGATCTGAGCAACCTGGATTTCACAGAAGTCAGTGAAAAACTTGTGCAAACAAAACTRGAGGAGATAACGAGCATTAATAGTACCTTTAAAGCGTCTCTTGCTGCCAGTGAACTGGAAGCTGCAGCAGAAGTCAGCATGTCTCGTGGTCAGGGTGTGACTGAGAATGGTGACAGAGCTCTGCCTTCCGATGTTTGTGCTGAAGGTGCAAGACCAAAGYGGTTGCTTGACCTTTCCCAGGGAGCTGCTGATCAGAAACAACTGAACAGAATAAATGAAAGAGAAAACCAGGAGTCTGGTTCTCTTAACCCAGAGACTCCCCTCTCTGACACCACTGTAACTGCTGGTAATAATTCTGAGCCTGAGGCTGGAGGAAATCAAACAGCTGAAAAYGCTGAATCCCGTAAAACACCTTCATCTCTGTCATGGAAACAGCCCTTGTGGGTCCCGGATTCAGAGGCACCCAACTGCATGAACTGCCAGGCCAAGTTCACCTTCACAAAGAGGCGACACCACTGCCGAGCCTGTGGGAAGGTGAGTCACCRGAGAGGGGTCCTGTGCTGCTGGCAGGACATGGAGATTCTGATTTAGGCGTAACCAAGATACAGAAGTAAAAGAATATTGACAGAAATTTTCTAGGCTTGGAAGTATTCTATTTACCAAGAACCAATTTTTGTTTTCCTTTCATAGGAATCTAAAGACTGCTGGAAAAAGCTAATGTTAATTGAGAAATATATGASYYTTCTTGTGAAAATTGTAACTAAAGRGAAGTACAAAGTATGTTCTTCTCTTGTGTGTCATGATTGGCTAAACTGATGTGTTTTGCACAGAGTAAGGGAGATGAGAYGATGGACTACTTCATAGTAATCATATTGAGTCAGCTTGTTATTGTGCTATTAACTGAAGTATTTATGTTTTTTGAAACTGAGGTGGTGATGATGATAATCTAGTCATTTGCTATAAGTGGTTATACCAACTGTGGAGCACTGTTCATGAGCCTGAGGGGATTGTATTCTTTCAGGAGCCGTAACAGCAATAGCAGTGCAAGAAGATTGATAGTCTAAATCTGATCTTTGTGTGTTTAGATGTGTAATTTTTCTAAGGACCTCATCTCAGGGGAAAAGTATGTGACTCACCAACAAAGTGACTAATTGTAGAACATTTTTTCAGCCTGTGTTCGTCTGCTGACAGTAAGTGATGCCAAAGCTGATTCTCAGTTCACAATTCTATTTTTTCTGCTATGGCTTGTATTAGTGCATAAATGGAAGTGCTAGCAATACTAATGACCCTACTGTTGTGTTGCTCTGTAAGCTGTAGGGATGAGGAGACACAGCAAAACCAAGGGTCAGTACTTTTCACATCCCCAGTGTTAAGAAGCACCTGGAAAGGCTTGGTAGGTTTTTTTTTTCCCACCTCTCTTCTAGCACTGTGTGTTTAAAGCATGATGCTTATTTACTCAGCCACAGCTGGCGTGGACTAAAATGTAGGTGTGCATTGGAGTGTCCAGGAAATTAAGAACTCCTTGTGCCACCCTGGAACCCATTGAACTTGCTGCCAGAATACCCTGTAGAGGTTTTGTGATGGTTTAAAACACAGTCCTTCAGAATGGGTTTTGTTTCAGTCATAAGATTGACTGACTTCAAGTTCCTGTTTTACATTCACTGTGAGGTTCTCACACCTTGTGCAGTGCTGGGGATGGGAGACCCTTCACTACACAGTCCTGTTGACAGCTGTGTTAGCTCAGGGGCTTTTGGCAGAACATCAGTGTAATTAGTGAGAGCATCACAATGTCTCTTAATTAGCAGAGTAAGTGAAGGTGGCACAGGTTTATCTAAACCTTACAGATACAGGAGTGCTCTCCAGCTGTAGTTTTTCTGAATGTGCAATAGCTTAACTTTCTGCCTTGTACAATTTCCTATCTTTTTAATAGTAACTTTTTTTGTCTCAAAAAATCCCAAACCAAACATTCCTTGTGAAGCTGTTGTTTGTTTTGTTTTTGACCACTTGGGAGATAAGGGAAAACTGGTAGGAATTCATAGTTGTCCTCTGTGAACTGGACATTCTATTCTAGAAGACAATTTCATAGATTCCCATGATCCCACATATTTTTTTTTGTGAAAAAAATGGCAACACGTGGATTCTGGTGTCTGTGCTGGTGGCAAGTGCAAAGTTACTGGTCCCTGCTTTCTCTCCCATCTGAGGCACACACAAGGCCAAACAGGTTTGCAGTTCCACTGTTTAGGGCTTGTCTCTTGTTATGGTACCCTTCTTCTCCCTAATTCAACCAGAACCCACCTCTTTGCGTGACAGCCTGCTATTCACCTCCTTTCTTCAGTCCCATAGTTTGCCTTCAMCTTTTAGGTGCAGTAGGATTAATCCTGCTGCAATCCTCTGCAGGTCCCAGTGTCACCAAGGGTATGAGGAGAGTACTCCTTGCAGGGGATTATGCTGCTGGCACACAATTGGAAGCTCTAAGGTGGATTATGACTTAATTAGCAATTAATCCTCTTCAATTACCTACTCAGCATATGTACTGAGCATGCGTATTTCCCGTTGAGGTAAATTACATGTGTCACTAATCCAGAAGSAGCTGGAATAGTTTCTTTTTTTAGCTCATATTACACTGATCAATCAGTTTTACAGTGACTTTTCCTGCTTAGAGGAATTCACTTATGGTTTTTTTTTTTCCTATTGCTTGGGATTTCCCCCTTGCCCCTTGATTGATTTTGTTTTTCTGGATTAGGAGCAATTAGGAGTAGAGAAGACCTTTAGGGGTTTCAGAAAACCTTTTGTAAAGGCTCTAGAGCCTACATATCGTGGAAAATAGTGTGACTCGTTAAAAAGTTGCAGATCATCCTTGAAAGAACATACGAGGGAGATGACAACAGCTCTAGATATTAATGGCAACTCTTGCAAAAAAACCAGCTTTTCTAAAGACATAATTCTTTGAATGGGATTGTGCAGGTGTTGTCCAGGCTAACGAGACACACTTTTCCTTGTTTCTGCTTAAAAATATACAGGATTATATACCCTGTTGGAATAGAAGGGCATGTTCTGTTCTTTCAAAGCAGCTTTCTTTGAGAATGCTTTGCTGAAGGGGGCTTTTCACGTGAAGGTAATAGTGCTTGTTCTTCCTGAGGGAGCAGGACAGCCTACTTGGCTCTGGGTACCTCGTCCTGGGGTGGAGAGGCAGCTTGGAGTGTCTGACAGACTGACAGCATGTGCTGCTGAGAGCCTTGGTGAGCTACAGCAATGATACTAAAGCACCAGAGCAAATCCCAAATCTGGGTCTCAGTCTTGGCCCTATCATGTTGTTTAATGTAAAACACTTATGGGAGGAACAGAAGTAGGAGTGAATTTGGGATAAGAGGTGCAACCTGAAATTCTTTTCATTGCTCCAGATAAGAGTTTTGATACAGTTTTGCTGCTTTCTGCTGGGTATGTATTGTGGGTTTTATTCTTTCTATCTTTTTTCCTGAAGATTTCTTCATAAGAGATTAAGATACAAGGCTTGAATATAAGATTGTTTAGAATGAAGCAAGCATATTTTTTGGAGGAGTTTTCTATTYGCTGTGCAAGATGTCTGTAATAGTTAATGCAATCCTTTTCTGATTCAGGTTTTTTGTGGTAGCTGTTGCAAACGAAAATGCAARCTGCAATACATGGAGAAGGAAGCAAGAGTCTGCACTGGCTGTTATGATGATATTAATAAAGGTAAAGAGGTTTTTTTTGAGTAATTGCAGTAATCGTTGAAGTATCTCTTCAAGATTTGTTCTTTTGGGGGAGTTGATTACTTTAATTGGTGTATGTTTTCCTATTTCTGAGATGAAGGGATGAAGAGAACATTTGTACCTCTTAGTTGGATTCGAGTTCTTATTTTGAACTTCGAGTATGAAGTTGGTTGTTTTTTGTTAAACTAAGTTGCTTTTAACTTCATAGGACTAAACAGGATGTTACAGAAGAATAGAATTTATCATGTTGAGTCATCTTTGATAGGAATTCAGCRAAAGTACTCCCTCCACAGTAGCCCTCTGTGTGTTTAAAGGCCACATCTCTGTCCTCATATGTTATTTGCCCACTTTATATAGCTTCCTGTCCTGCTGTTTTTACAAGACACTTAACTGGGCTGCAGTAAGTGACTCATCAGATAACCTTTTCTTAACTGGGAGCTAAGCATGGATGCTGATAAAAACGGCAGAAGAAACAATCGAGGTCCTGTTGGTTAGTATTTAAATAACAAGCTGAAAACGTGTCTGAATTTTATTCGGCCACATGAATGGAATTCAAAATTATAAATGTGGCGAATATTTGTCCCATCACACTGCACTATGTGGTCACTGCAGTGCTGCCAGGACGGACAAGGGGAGGCTCTTTCTCTCATGAGAAATTAGGCAATTATGCAGGTAGAAAATAAATCTAAATATTCTTCCATACAACAATTTGGGTGTTCATTTCTCATAAAGAGATCACACATGGTGTGTTGCCTCTGCCAAAAAAACCTCACCCACAGTGCTGCACTGCAAATTAAATTTATTCAATGGTGAGATCTTAAAAACTAACCACATTTTTTTAGCACAGGCATTTGAAAGGATGATGAGTCCAACTGGTCCTGTCCCCAATTCCTCTGAACATTCCTCTGCTGTTGCACCTGTAGAGGAAGCCCAGATACCTGGCAGTGCCAGCTCTCCTTCACCTTCTGCATTGTTGCCTACTTCAGCTCTTAAACAACCTGGTCCTGAAGGTACAGATGTTAAATGGAGCATATATCTAACAATCTGAGAGTCTCTTTCCAAAGAGTTGTTTATCACATCTGGGGTTTATGCTTGATATTTCTCGTGTGAAACAGGAACTCTCTGAATGGAGAGTTCACTGTCACTTCCTAGTTTTGGTGCTGGTCCTAAATCTTCACTTAGGAAATGTGGATGTTGCTTTTTTCATTGCTCTCTCTGTTTTTATTGTAAATGTTATTATGTGGCTGTTCATGTAATAATTTTTATATATCTTGTGAGATTTATGGCTTGTGTTGGACTGCCAGTCTTGCTGTAAAAACAAAAAGTAGCTGTTTRGGGAGAAGTTACAAGGGAGCAGCAAAGGTTCATTTTCTGTAAAAGTACTTTCCCATTTCTAAATAGAAATTATGAGTGGCTAACTAGTGTCTTTGTTCCACTTTTATTAAACATCTGACCTCCTTCAAAGAAAATACATTTTTAAACGTAAGTGATAAATCAACTCTTTTTAGAGTGCATTTAATCTTCAAGTTGTGATTTGTGTTTCATTCTTATCTTACTACAGGGGGATGATTGAGGAAGTAGCCTTCTGTAGTATGAATTGATAGATTTAACTGTAGCAGGGCTGCTTCCTCTGCAAGTGAGAGATTGTGTTGCATGTACTTCCCTGATTGGAGACTGGCTGATGTYAACCTCTAGCTGTGCTTAATTCCAGTAAACAGATTGTCCATGCCTTTGGTGGGGAAAAGGGATTTAGTTTTTGCCTGTTTCAGATGCTGGAACAGTGCAGTAATACGGAGTTGTTGTTTTTTTTTTGATCTGTCCCAGGGCTGTGCCCCAGAGAACAGAGGAGGGTTTGGTTTGCAGATGGTATTTTGCCAAATGGTGAAGTGGCAGACACAGCAAAACTGTCCTCTGGAGCAAAGAGGTCGCAGGACTCCAGCCCAGTAAACCCRGACTTGCCAGAGACACACACGGTACGAGTCAGCTGCATGATTTATTATTAAAACATCGTTGCTTGCTATTGATGAAGCCCCTTAGAGACCATAACATGACTTGTGATTCACAGCTTTTGGAACTTGACACAATATTTGAGTATTTTGGGGTGGGTTGTAAAGTCCTTGGACTGAAAAAGACGCTGCAGTAATTTTCAATTTGAGTAAAACCAAGCAAGGTTTTCAAGGCAAAACCTTGTTTGGTTTGAGGTGGCTGTGCACTTCAAAAACTATGTGGTGGAACATTTTCAAAAGCAGTTTTCTTTTTTGTGGATAGTGGTTTATTAACCACTTTTTTGAAGATGACCTCAGCTACAGTTCCTAAACCTGTCATTATCAGCATGCCTATAGTAGAAGTTTGTGGTTGGGTTTTTTTTTYACTAGTGGTCTGCTATAGGTTCCCTGTTGGATTAGATTAACCACATTAGAGGGTGCAACAAAATATCTGTAGTGCCTCTAATGTGAACTAATACTGAACTGAGAGGTAGATTGGCTTTTTTATCTTGAGTCATGTAGGTGATGTTGAATCAACTGCACTTAAAAAGAAAAGTCCAGAGAAGAGTTAGTTTGCTGTGGGAAGTCTTAGTGAGGTTCTTCAGGGGAAGCCTTTTTAAGATAAAACTTAGCATTGAAGAACTGTCTCAAATAACAATATAAATTCCATGATTTATATAAATATATAATTTATATAAATTCCATGACAACACTCAAGAGTTTTTAAAATACATTGTTAAAGCTAAAAATCCAGACCAGATCATTATTATTTTGTTTATGGAGGATCTGAACACTCAGGAGGTGTATAGCATGTAAATCAGCATGAAGAGCAGTAGTAAGCAAATCAAAAGAAGTTGGAGTAATTAAAGGTATAGCCTGTCTCCCATCTGGGGAAGAGTAGGATGTTTGAAATTGCAGAAGATGAGCAATGTGTAAAACTCAAAGCAGCATGAACAAAGTGAGTGGGAGACAATTAGTTGACAATTTGTCTGTGCAGCCTCAGGAGCTCAGAAAAACACAGTGCAGCTCCAAAAGCAAAGGAAACAAAATCCTGAATGTGCTGTGGAGCTCAATCGTGCCAAGTGGTATGAAACACCAGCAAGCAAATTCATGGTGAAGAAGTCTGTTTTTGACCATTTAGTAATGTTTTTTCTGTGTTTTTATGAAGTATTCCCTTTGAGGTTGGTGATTTTATTTATCTTTGGGCAGTGTATTTGTTAATTGGGGGATTTGCTGGAAGCTGATGTGACACTAGGAGAAATGCTACAGGGCAAGCATAGACTTAGGTTTTTTCTTGTTGCCATGCAAAGTTTTCCCTCTAGATATAGGATGCAAGTCTAACATACTTGAAAGATGACATGTGTCTCTGTTTTTTTTGGAAGGGATTATTTTTTTAGTTTGTTTTTTTAATGACAGCTGACATCCTAATGTGCCTATACTCACAGCTTGCCATACATACCTGTCTTCCTGGGAGAGCAGCATAGATTTGACTCCTGAAATTAATCAGACTGAACAATGCTACATTCAGCTATTAGTGCTGAGAGTAGAAACAGAAATATGTTTGCARTACTCAACTCCTGATCCAAGGGATGCCAGGTTGCTGTCAGTGGGGGAAACTGATAGCACACAGATTCCCAAAGGGGCATTGGAGTGTTGGTGGTGTGTTACAACAGTCTACAGCCCTCCCATCTGAATTTATGCTACCAAACAAATAAATTATTGATGCATCTTCACCTATGTAACTCCTAAACAAAAAAAAGAAGAGGTTGCAGGAAAGATTTGCTGGCTTTCTTCTTAATAGGAAGAAATGTATCCTCAGCTTTTRTGATAGATTTCTTTCTCTTCTTGCTTCTAGGATGCTAATGAAAGTTTACCAGGCTGTGAGACAGTGTAGAATTTATTTTTTTGATTTCTTTTTCATAGGCAGCTAACACAGAGGAAGATGACACGATAACTGATGTAAATCCAAAACTGAAGGAAGAAATCGACAAGATTACAAAAACAGAGGAATTGCATCCTTCTGTTCCTTCAGATGATRCGCAGCAGACCACTCCAGGCCACAGTGAGGTGGCACCTAGTTACAAATCTGACACTTTAGGAACTGGAGAATGTCCTCCTGCAGAAGCTGAGAAGAACAGTCCCAGTTCAGTGGCTCAGGCTGCATGGGATGTGCCTGTTAGTGCTTCAAGTTACAGAGCTCTGTGTGGGGTRGAAAACTGCGTGCGGCGAGACATCAGCCTTGTTCCTGATGGGGATCGGCTGCCACCRCTTCTGCTTGCACTTGGTGAAAAAGGGAAAGGTAAAATTCAGTAACATTTTGAGAAAATTGTTAATATGTAGTTTCAAAAGCCTAGAATGGTTTGGGTTGGAGATGACATTAAAGCTCTTCCAGTGCCACTCCCTTGTCATGGGCAGGGACACCTTCCACTATGCTAGATTTCTAAATATGGACTAATGTGCATGCAATTTATATTCTAATACGGTTCTCATGTAATTTATTTCTCATGTAATTTATTTCCCGCATATTTCCCTGGATTTTTAACAAAATCAGTGTGTTAGGAGAAGGATGCTTTACCTCTTACATGCATTGTAGTGGTGTCTGTACTCATCGGTGGTACCTGACAGGATCAGGGTATGGATGAGGAGTCAGCACACACAATCAGTCAGGGATTTCCAAAGAAATGGCAGCCCTGGTTTGCACCTTTGTCAGAAGCCACTGCATCAGTTTTATATATTCCTTGAATCTTGGGGTAAGGTGTTCTCTGGCTGATCTGTGGCTGCTCAAAGCTTGGGAATGACTACCAGGGTAGGAGGATGGGGTGATGTGTCTCACAGTGAGCTAAGTCTTGGTTTYGGCCATTGGCTGCTATATTGAACTAAGTCATGTGTTAATTTGTTTAGATATGCTGGTGGAGGAACACCCATCACACCAAAAGGTCGCCTTGCTGCTTGGGGAAGGAGGTCCTAATCCATTGACTTTTATTCTAAATGCAAACTTGCTTGTSAATGTTAAGTTAATAACATGTAAGTACTGCACATTTTCTTTACCGTTAAATCAAGCCTTTTTTTTTCTGACTGTGAAACAGCATTACTGTGGTATCTTATCTTTTTAAAGATTCCTCAGAAAAGTGCTGGTGCTTCTCAACAAACGGACTGCATGGTTTGGGTCAGGCAGAAATTGTCATTCTGTTGCAGCGTTTGCCAGATGAAGATGTTTTCCCTAGTGAAATACTCAAATTATTTCTTGACATCTATAAAGATGCAATGAAAGGTGTGTTGTCATTTTAATATCTATTTTTTTCTTGTGTAGTATATTCTTGCTGATCCTTAAAACTTACTGTTTATAGGTAATTTTTATTGAATTATTTAAGTCTCTGATGATTCTGTTGAAAGAACTTGCAGTGTCAGGCTAGAGTTCTAAATAACAAAAGGTTTTAAGTTTCTTTGTTTCCTATACTTGTGTAAACATGCTGTTTGCAGGTTTTTTTGGTTGTTTAGTCATATTGTGATGGAGATTCTGGATATGAACCTTTGAGTCCATGTTTTTTAGGGCATCTGGCACTTTATTTGTAGAACAATGCTCATGGATGTAAATCTTTTAGGTTCTGTTGATCAAAATTCATCAATTGGCATGTGCCAGAACGCTGAACACTCATTTGGAGACACCTAGTTTCTTATTCTATTCTATTTTATTTCATATTCTATTCATATTTTATTTAATTGTGAAATACAGAGTGCTAAATCTGTGGGTTTAGATCTCTGACAGAAAGCAGGAAGATGTGAGATAAATGGTGGGCTCTCCAGTCTGTCAGAGGTCACTGATTAGAGCAGGTCTTGGCACTGAAGTATGAGAGACCCAGATCTGTAAACACTCTCCATTCCTCTTTCTACAGGAAGGTTCATAAAAAATATGGAAAACATTACTTTTACAGAAAGCTTTCTCAGCAGCAAAGAGCATGGAGGRTTCCTGTTTGTTTCACCAACTTTTCAGAAACTTGATGATCTGATTCTACCAGATGAACCTTTTCTTTGTGGGATTCTTATCCATAAGCTGGAAATACCYTGGGCAAAAGTGTTTCCAATCCGTTTAATGTTGAGACTGGGAGCAGAATATGGGGGTAAGTTTTAAGGGTTTCACCATTTACATTTACAGCTGTATAAAAGTAAAGTTTCCTTTGGAAAATGCAAATGGTTTTTAGACAAGTGAGCTATTTAAAATCATCTTTGCATTATTTTGTATTACATTTGTATAAGCCTGACATGGGGAGCCGTGTGTTCAGTCACCTGGGAATGTCCATTGTACTCCTAGACTTCTTTCATTTTTTCTTTTCTTCAAAGCTGATGAGAAAGCTAAGAAACCAAAACTGACATTAAAATTGAAAGATTTTTTTTTGTTGTAGCAGAAAGAATTTAAGGGATGTTCACAAGCTCAGTTTATAACTCTGATGAAATGGAGTATAGTGGTAAAAATATAGATATTTATTACTTACAAGGATAACTTACTAATACATGGGAACCATGTAGACATGTAAAAAATGCAGSAGCCCAGGCTCTACCAGCCAGGCTCTCTCTGTGGTGACAAGGGTGGCAGCTGCTTTGTTGTTCTTTCTTTTCCCAAACTACTTGCTGTGTTTTGTTTTGAACCAATTTTGTCAGATATAACCATGGCGGGGGCCAGGGGGTAACCACACAGTGGCTGAGAATTAGAGAGGGGCTCTGCTTCCTTTGCCTGGTCATGTATTGAGATTTAGAAATAGGTTATAGCTGAAAAAAAACTATAAAACTACCTGGAATAGCTAGTTTTAGAGTTGTTGATGGGTAAATATGATTTTTTTCCTTCCTAGTCTATCCAACCCCTGTGATAAGTGTCAGGCATCGGAAGCCACTCTTYGGAGAGATTGGACACACAATTATGAATCTACTTGTTGTGAGTGAATTATTTATTGTCTTCCCTTGCTGATGTAATCTAAATTACATRAAATGTCCTCCAATTAAAGAAATTCTGAATCTTGAAAGTAGAGCTGATGTTTTAAGTCAAGTATGAAGAACAGAAACCAGTGGAGTAGAAAAACTGTTTAATCTTGTATTGCTGTGCATTAGTTCTGGTAGTGAAGAAAGTCTGTAAATGATTTAGAGAGATGTTGACATTTGCACTGATGCTAGTAGTCATCATTGTATCGGTGCATTTTTCTCTTCCAAGCATCATTGTGGTGCAGGGATTCTGGTCTTAAATCTGACAATTTTAAATGTGAAGAAAGATTTGTCATGTAGATTCCGTGGACAAACTGCAATAATAATTACTTTGTCACACAAACTTAATGTTACCTGACTGTCTTTTTTGAAAGACTCTTTTTGGCAAAACCATGAGTAAGTCAAATCTGGAATTCATGCTGTTCCCTGTGGAAGCTTTCCCTCTGTTACCCAGAAAATTTGATTTCTGGGTTGCAGTCAGGCTGTGTTCCTGACTAGTAAACTTCCTTTGTTTTCTAAGACTTAAATAGAACTTCCAGGACTTCACACCATAATGATCAGGGCAAGRCCATGGAAAGCACGGCATGTCTTATTTAGGCAATCACTACATCTTCTSCTGGGTCTCAAGACCATTGTAGCAGAGATGAAACTGCAGCCTTTGCCCCATTTTTTCCTTCCTGGGTGCCAGTCCCACGGAAACCTTATTGCATTGGGATGTTGTTTTAATTACCCTTTTTGCTGCAGCTGTGCTGATGGAGGAAGGTACAGCTTGCCTGCCTCTTTTTAACTTTTCAGCAGAAGTAGTAAAAGCAAATGAGACCATTTCATACATAATATCATTATGCTGGAAATAAACATAATTTTGCAGAGGTGGGTGAGGTGATGGGTGATTACTTCTGTCAGAGAAAGGGCTAAGAAATGGTGCAGTATTCAGTCTGTAAATCAACAAGTTARATCTGTAGGGGACAGGCTGTGAGCCTGGAAACAAACTCACCTAGATGGTGTCTTCCATGCTTTATTTTTTCTGTCAGAGAGGGATGGTGTTGAATTTTTTTTTTCCCCTAAAACACTGGGATTCTAATGTGTGTGAAGTAGCCATAGATTAAATACTGGTTAATACAGCTACCTTGTCAGTGCTATCAGTTTGTTAATGTATTCACTGAGGTGCCTGTCATATACACCCACTGGGCAAAAAGGGATCACTAAGTCTTTAGTCTTCTTAGTATTATTATTTTTAGAAGTCCTATAGATGTAGGTGGAGTGCCCTCATCTAAATGATGAAGGTAAGAAAAAGGTAAGAAAACAGTACTTAATTGTGTGCTACCATAAATGCTTTATCTGTTACAGGACCTTAGAAATTACCAATATACTTTGCCTACCATAGAGAACCTGTTTGTCCATGTGGAAATGGGTAGAAGCTGTATTAAAATACCTCTAAGGAAGTATAACGAGGTGAGTAAAGCCATCTTGGTTAGCTTTCTAATCCAGACTCCTTTAGTCTTAATTTTTAGTTTTCACATCTATGCCATGAGCTTTTTGAAAAAAAACTTCTCTGAACTTTGTACTGACCTAAATGTGTAAAGGAAAAGGCATGCAATTTCCAGAGCACACACTTTCTTCTGTGATGTGTTGGAAGGTGGATAATGATGAGTAGAGATTTAGGATAGCTGTTAAGTGCTGAAAAATCAGCAGTTTCTTCAAAATCTTTCAGCATTTATTTTCAAATGTTCTCTSTTACCTATTTCCTGATGATGATGTTTTACTTAAGAATTTTTTTAAAAGATAAAGAACCCAAACAACCAATCAACAATGAAAAATCCCCCTCTTGGTGAGATTTATCAGAGTAATGACAAATTTTGTGTTGACAGGTGATGAGGGTGATCAGTTCTTCTAATGAACATGTAATTAGCATGGGAGCAAGTTTTAATACGGAAGCAGACTCTCACTTGGTGTGTGTGCAGAACAAGCATGGCCTCTATCACACCCAGGCAATCAGTTCTACAGGAGATCCCAGGAAAGGTGAGAAGTCTTTTGGGGAAAAATCACATTTCCACAGCAAAAAATGGAAACTCACTATTCGGCTGCACAGAAAATGCATCTCTGGTGGTATCACATTAAAATGTGTTTTGGGAGGAGTGCATGTTGAATGTTAGTTATGACTGACTGGAATGATACAAAGTGATGCTCATTTCCCTTCTACTGTTTTAGTTACAGGTGCAAGTTTTGTGGTGTTTAATGGAGCCCTAAAAGCATCTTCGGGATTTTTAGCTAAGTCCAGTATAGTTGAAGGTAAGAATTTTGTTTTAGGCATTAAAAAGAGAAAAAATTAGCAGCAGTCTTATATAAGGCCTTTATGCCTCAGTAAGCTAAACATTTCTTTTCAGATTTTTTAACTCTGTATGAAGCCTGTTGCCAATGGTGCATAAAAATACACCATAATTCATAATTCACTTACTTCTTTTAAGGCATTCTAAGTTTTAATTCTGTTTAACCAGAATTAAGTCCAAGTCTTACCTTTATGGAACTGTTTTCATTGCCATATTGCTGAAATACATATATTCACACATAGATGCAAAAAAAAAAAAATTTCCAAGATAAGCCTTAAAATGTTCTTTGAGCTTGAGTTTTGTTGACAACAAAGGTTTTTGTCTTCTTTCACGTAACATTTAGTGCTGTGGTTGGGGGATAGAGTCCTTTTGTGCATTTGTTAATTAGCTGTAGGAGATGGTTGGTCCCACTAGAATTTAAGCCAAAATTCTACTAAAAAACTGTGCTGCTTTTCCTGTGGATAATTTTGAATTTTAACTGATTTTCTTCTAGATGGACTAATGGTTCAAATAACACGGGAAACAATGGAGGACCTTCGTCAGGCATTAAGAGACAAGAAGGATTTCAAAATAACCTGTGGAAAAATGGATGCAGGGGATGCAAAAGAATACGTAGATATTTGCTGGGTAGAAAATGAAGAGAAAACAAGCAAAGGGTAAATGTGCTACCAAAATCAACCATCTGAGAGAATTCTTACTCCCAATGTTCAAATACTTGCCTGTAGTTTCTTGAAATTAATCTGAAGTACTTTTTACTTTTATTGACAGAAAGTGCTCAATATCRAGAAATGGTTTATAGCATCTTAAACCTGCCAGATTAGGTTTATATTAATCCCATTCATTCCCTATTTAGGATTTTTTTTTTGTAGCATCTGTATTTTCATGATGCAAGTCCTATATTGTGTTTTGTTGTAAAGCTGTTTCAGTAGCCTTGAAGGATGGGTAAATATTATTTCATAGAAGTTACTGTATCTAAACCATAAAGTGATGTTTGAATTATTAATGATATTATTGTTTTCCATAGAATTTTAAGCCAAGTTGATGGAAAATCAATGGAAGGAGCTCAGAGTGAAAAAGCGCCACCATGGAGAGACTTCGAAAGGGATGGAAAAGTTATAAAGTGCACCGAAGTTAGTGAATTACATAGTTGTTGAGCCTTTTTTTGCTACTTGTTAGCTAGTTAATGGTACTAAGTGATACTGTTAAAATGAGGTGGTTTGATGTGTAGCCACCCTGGCAGCCAGGATGTTATCTGCAGCTCATAACTTGTCATACTTCTCTGAAAAAGGCTGAAAGTCTGCTAGCATCGGCAGCTCTGTAAATGCCTCATCCAGGCATTCCCATGGTCCCTGAAGTATTTTGATTGTGTGGACTAAATACTTGGGTGCTTTGCCAGCAAACAAGCTTTAAAGCTGGCTCTGCTGGGTGTTAGGTGATGCTGGATTACTTTTTCCTAACTTTGGGATAAACCAGGCTGCTGACTGTCGTTTTCTTCCTCTGGTTTCAGGTTAACTATTTTGTAAAGGATCATGAACTACCCAGTGCTGTTCCTCACCAGTTTGCTAAAGAGATTGCYGTTGCCTGCAGCACTGCTCTTTGCCCTCACCTTAAAACCTTGAAAAATAATGGGATGAATAAGATAGGACTCAGAGTTTCCATTGACTCAGACATGGTAAGTTTTCAACTTTTATTGCAGACATTCCATTTCCATTGAATTATCATCTCTTGTAAATACCTTGCATCTTTCCATGATTCTTTCAAGAATTTTGCCCTATCCTGGATCCAGGGGAGGAGGCTGTCTTAGTCATTAGTTTCTCACTTCATGATAGCTGGAATATTCTTTTTACTCTGATACAGCACTTTTTTCACAGMTTTGCTAATACAAAAAGTGTTAAWTAATATCAATGTTAATATGTTTCCCTCCTAGGTTGAATACTTGGCTGAGTCTGGAGGGCACCTTCTTCCACAGAACTATATGAACGACTTGGACAGTGCTCTGATTCCTGTGATTCACGGTGGAATGTCAGATCCTACAGCTCTACCATTGAAAATGGAATTAATATTTTTCATTMTAGAACGCCTGTTTTGATGAGGCTGATTACAGGCGCATACTGATTTGCTAGATCTGAACACCAAAGTTAAAATGCTACAAACACTAAAAATGTTAAAGTTTCTAAACCTGTTACGTTTTAATAGCTTTTCAAACCGTTTTTTCAAAGCCCCTCAGATCCTCTGGTTACTCTGCCACAAAAGAGTTGTAGTTTGTGTCATGAAGTTCTGAAAGTTTACACTTAATACAGGTGCAGAAGAGGGCAGGTTTTTGTTACTCTTTAAACAGCTGCAGCATTTCCTCGGTGTAGTGTAACTCCAAGCCACAGGATCTTGCCTCTTACCCTCAGATTAGTGTGTTACTGAAGTTGCTCTGTGTGATCTCTGCATGTGCTTTCCTGTGCAAGAGCTGATGGCTGAAGCCAGAACTCTTTCCTTGCCACTGGAGGTTCAAATTCCTCCTGTAGGACCTGCCTCTAGCACCAGTGTGTGGGTGAAGGCTTCATGGCTGAGGTCCTTAACTTGGGGATGTGATGCTGGTGCTTCAGGAACATGTGCTCTCAATTGATGTTTTATAGAATAACTTTTCTTTTCTTGTATTTATAAGGATTTATCTAACTTAAATGGAGGCTATTTTTATAAAAAGTGTTTTTTTTTTTCTTTTTTTATTTATCTAACTTAAATGGAGGCTATTTTTATAAAAAGTGTTTTTTTTTTTCTTTTTTCTTTCCTCTGTGTTTGGAATTCCTGATACAATTTGACCTTTCAAGGATTCGGAAAAAACAGAGTACCCTTGATATAATCTACATGTAGCAATAAGACAAGAATTCCGAAATATTTTTTCTGCTCCTGTCTACAGCTTTTGCCACATTTTAGTAGCCGCCTTTACTTTCAGGGAGAACAGATGTATTAAGTATGAATTTTCACGAACAGGTTGATTCTTGTGGAAGGTGTCCCTGCCCAWGGCAGGTGGGGTTGGAGCTCTTCRRGGTCCCTYCCAACCCCAACCATCCTGGGATTTTTGGTATAYCTGAGGTTCTTGCATAGGATGTATTTTTGATACTGGGTCATTTAGATCTATTTATGTATTTGTGATGCATGTGATTTGTACTGAGGTTCATCGAACTGTGGTTGGGGTTTGGCAGCAGCCACACAACTGCTTATTGAGAACAGAACCAAAACTAAATATATACAAAATCTATATTGTTTTCAGTAAAAATGCTGGTACAATTTTSTAATGAAAGTATTAAAACTTGGATGCCTTTTGATGCTAATAGGGGATATTTTATGTTTTTGTATCAAAAACAATTTGTAATTTAACCTAATCTGCTCTGCTTTTATCTGTGCTTTAACACTCTGATCCTAGAAGGGTTCAGACCCTGAATGGAACTAAGCTGCATTTCAGCTTTTGTGCTGATTTCTGAGAAACTGCCATTAGGGAGAAGGGCTGAACCCACGCACAGTGTGAACAAAACATGTCCTTGTTGAAAATAAGCTGCACCCAGGCCCTCGAGGGAGCCCCAGTGCGAGGCTGAACAGCGTTTYGGGGCTGTGACGGGGTCAGGGTGCCCAAAGGAACAGCTGCCTCTTGGCACTTAACTTCTATTAACTCCTTTTCAGTAATGATCAATAAAATTAACTACAGTGCTTGCAATCTTCTGTCTCTTCATTATTGATAATGAAGCAAACAAGCAAAGACATATTATGAATGCRTGTGTCCTGTCTCTGCAGCTTTCTGGGACTCCTGATGTTGTTTACAAAATGGGATTCTTTGCTCAGGGTGCCACAAGCCAGCAGAGACACACTGCAGAGAGGCTCTGGGTGTCTCTGTGCTGGGCAGTGCTGGTGCTCCGTGTGTTCTACAGCTCCACTGCCCTTTATTCACACCCAAACCCAGAGCTGGTCCCTTCCCARCTTTTGGGATTGATCAGCAATCACACCACGAGCTGTGTGACCCCAGACACCATCGRGACCTGCTCRGGGCTGAGCTGCAGCTGAGTCTGGGGTCTGTCAKGAGCAGAGTTCAGCTGCAGATRTAGACCCTGAGCATCTGGCCAAGCTGGCAATGCACACAGACAYACACCAACAYCCTGATTTCACACAGARTCACGGCATTAATCCAGYTGGAAAAYCCCTSCCAGCCCACGGTGTCCCAGCTGTGCCCGATGCYCMCCTTGTCCCCATCSCAGAGCTCTCAGTGCCACCTCCAGCCCTTCCCTGGACACCTCCAGGGCTGGGCACTCCAAAGCTCCCTGGGCAGYCCCTGCCAAGGCCTGAGCACCCTTTCCATGGGCAAATTCCTGCTGATGTCCCCCCTGAGCCTGCCCTGGAACAGTTTAAATCCTCTCATCTCTGCCTCGAGTCCCGGGGTGTCTGGGATGCAGCGCTGCCTGTCCCACCGATCTGGTCTTTCTGTGCTGATTCATTCAGAGGACACACAGCGGATATTAATAATTACCCCGACTGTGGATAATTGTGCCACAGTCCCGTTGGGTG
>NW_026624076.1:108973-127030 GCF_030028575.1 Malurus melanocephalus | reverse complement strand
CGAAGGAACGGGAATGGGAACGGGAGAGGGAACGAGGGCGGGAGCAGGGATGGGAACGGGGCCGGGGAACGGGAATGGGAACGGGGGCGGGAATGGGAACGGAATGAGGGCTGGGAACGGGAATGGAGGCGGGAATGGGGCCGGGAACGGAAACAGGAGAATGGGAATAGGAATGGGGACGGTAAGGGGAACCGGGAGAGGAACGGGAGCAGGGAACGGGAACGAGAATAGGGGCAGGAACGAGGGCGGGAATGGGACGGGAATGGAATGAGAATGGGGGCCGGGAACGGGAGCGTGAACGGGGAACGGGAACGGGGCCAGGAAGGGGAATGGGGGCAGGAACAGGAACGGAATGGGGATGGGAATGGGGCCAGGAAGGGGGATGGGAATGGGAACGGGAACAGGAACGGAACGAGAATGGGGAATGGGAATGGGAACGGAACAGGAACGGGAACAGAACGGGAATGGGGGAGGGAACGGGAGCGGGAACCGGGCCGGGAACGGGGAAACGGGAACGGGGGTGGGAACGGAGCCAGAATCGGGGTGGGGATCGGGGCTCGGCCGGGGCTCCGTGGCTGGCGGGTGGTGCTGAGGGGTCCCCTCCATGTCCCCGCCGTGTCCCCGCCGTGTCCCGCAGGCGCCTGGAGCGAGTGGCCCGTGGATCACCTGCTGCGCTCCGGGCACATCGCGGTCAGGGACGGGGCTGCCGTGCGCTGGTTCCACGCTGCCAACAGCCGGGCCCGGGCGGCGGAGGCGGCGCGGAGTGAGTGAGGGACCAGCCCTTCCTGAGCCCTGTCCCCTCCTCAGCCCTGTCCCCTTCCTCAGTCCTGTCCCCTTCCTCACCCTGTCCCCTTCCTTAGCCCTGTCCCCCCTCCTCAGCCCTGTTCCCTTCTCAGCCCTGTACCCTTCCTCACCCCATCCCCTTCCTCACCCCTGTCCCCCTTCCTCAGCCCTGTCCTCCCCCTCCTCACCCTGTCCCCTTCCTCACCCTGTCCCCTTCCTCAGCCCTGTCCCCTTCCTCAGCCCCTGTCCCCCTTCTCACCCCTGTCCCCTTCCTCAACCCTTTCACCTTCCTCACCCCATCCCCCTTCCTCAGCCCTGTCCCCCTCCTCACCCCCAGGATCATTGAGTCCACACCACTTTTAAATCTCCCTGGGGATGGGGACTGCACCCTGCCCTGGGCTGCTGTGCCAGGGATTGACAGCCCTTTCCAGGAGGGATTTTCCCACTGTCCAGCCTGACCCAAGGTCGTTCCCTCTCCTCCTGTCTCTGTTCCCCTGGAGCACAGCCCAATCCCCCCGGCTGCCCCCTCCTGCAGAGCCACAAGGTCTCTTGTGCGCCAGCCTGAGCACCAGTGAATTTTTAATAAATTTAAGTGAATATTCGATAAATACGTATTTGAGTAAGTTTATATGTAATGTGCATTATCTAGCTTATTTATTCGTATTTCAGTCTAATTGTGTGTATTGGATTCTCTGTCCACATTCATTACWTAAAGCTGTTTTCAAGAGGTTGAGCACGCTTAAGACTCCTCTTCCCGTGCCTTGTGTGCCAGCTAACCTTTTCCTGCTCAGTTTTGACACTGAGTCAAGGGAATTGCTCAGTCTCTGCCAGTGTTAACTCCTSTGTTCATCCTTCCTCTGTCAGGAAMCCTGCTCTGAGAGGAAAAGATTTGAAATCTAACAATAATGGATTCACATGYTGGATGTCCATTTGTCTTTTCCTCTGAAGAAAACACCCTACATGGTTACTTGGCCAAATAATCTACAAAGAACCATTTTCACATGTGTGTGCATGTATAAAGAGTGACTGAAATACCCCAAAAATTGCACCTTTTATGTCACAGGCAGCCTTTCCTGGAGTAAAGGTGCAGTGTAGAAAGTCTTGCTGGGTTATTGTTGTCCTGAAGCCTGGAATCTGTGTGTACACCTGTCTGAGGTTTAACTCTTCAATCCCCAGGTGATGTGCATATGGTCGAGGCGGATGTTCTGCTCCGGGCAGGGAGTGGGGTCCCCATCCTGGCTCACCCCCCAGACACTGACAGTGACATCACCCTGCAGGAGTGGCTGGCASAGATGGCCAGCACCGATAAAGGCATCAAGCTGGATTTTAAGAGGTAACTCAACTCAGAGGTTGTTATGTTATTTGTATTTTTACCAATTAAATCTGCAGGTGATTGTCAACCTCAGTCCTCCTTACTGCACAGTTTAGTTTGATGCATTCTGAAWSATGATCCATATGGAAACATARTCCATATTACTCAAAGCATGGCAARAACAAAACTTCAAAAGTGTTTTGAACTACAGATAAAGTTTTTTTTAGTCAGTGAATTAGTTACTGTGAGCAGAACTTCCCCATCAGGAAGGTGAAACGATGGTGTCTCTCTGGAAGGCTCCTTTCTTATTAACTAACTTATTAACTGAATGTTCAGAGGTTCATTCACATTTTGAGCTGTTTCATTCTCTCCAGTGGAAAATACACCTGAAAGCCCTGTGAGATTGCCTTGGAGGAGTTTGAAGTGTGCTGTGATTTCCAGACATGCACGCTTTCAGCTCCTGGTTTCGTCTGAATTTCCATGTGCTAAGCCTGTTTTGAGGGCAAATTACAAAGAGCTTCATCAGTGCTGAAGTACTCCATGGAAATGCAAAAAAAACCCCACTAAAAAAAAACCCCTCAACTTTACTAGCTGTAAAATGTGATTTATGCCTGTGGTTCTGTGTTACACAGTCATGTTTTTCATGTGAAAGTTCACAAAAGTAGAAAACGTGTGCAAGCTAAATTCTTTCATTGTTACGGGTGCTGTGTGTGACTTTCTGGGCAGAGAAATGAAAAAAAGAGAATAGGAATTTGTTCGGGATTATTTCTTGTGAATTTTGGTGGGGCTTTTTCCCCTCCATTTTAATTATTGTTTAAATCAATTTTAAACCACCTGGCTTCTGTTTTCCCACAAGGAGTACACAGCCAAGTGCAGTGGTTCAAAGAAGCTTTTAAAAGTACATTATGTTATAAAGTTCTAATTGTATTAAAGCATTTAAAAATATGTCACATAGTGGAGATAGGGTCAAGAAAGTGACAACAGAATTTGATGTTCCTTTGTGTACTATTTATCTGGATGCCCTTGCTGAAGTTTTGAAGATTATTTCAATTACTTCAGCACTTTAAAAATTATCTTCTATGTCTACTCTATCAGCTTGGTTGACCACATAATTTTATTTTATGCTGGTTTTGGCTACTGAAATTAGTGTATTCTGCAAAAAGTCTTCAGAGTCCTACTTAATCCCRAGTGAGTGGAATTCCTGTGCTCAGTGCTGCTTTCTCAACACTACAGGTGACAAAATGTACAAAATTCCTTTACAGAGGAAACCAACTCAGTGGGACAGTTGTTGCCTTGAGAACCAACGTAGTTTCAAAACTTTGACCATATTGATTTTAAATTCCTTGATGTTACATAGTGTGTTGATTAACGTGCTGTGAGAGAGAGAAGATTTTCTTGGTGTTCATTTTTTTTCCCCATTGTTCCACATCTCCTTTTCTTCCACAGTACTTAGAAAAGTTTGGGTAGGATGGAGTTAGAAAAAGCTAKTGGTGCTTTTTATTTTGGTTTAAAAGGACAGCAGGAATACCACAATACCAATAGATGACCACAGATTTTGTTAAATACTCACAAGGTGTGTTGTGCTGTACTGGTTGCTCAAGTGACAGCAGCTCATATATAATAATTTAACAATTAGCTATATTAGCTATATTTAATTAGATGAATGTTGGACAGGCAGCGTTCTCTATGCTGCCACACTTTTGAACTGTGGGAAAAGCCACGACCAGGCATTGAATGTTCAAACGGGTGCCTTTTCACYCTTTCAGTTGCCTGAAATTGGTCAGTTTTGGGCTTTTCATTCTCCTAGCATAGGTTTATCACCTTGCACTGAGTCTGGTTCTGAAACAGTGATAAAATCTTTGCTTCTTTGAGCATGGTGAAGGTGGGGAGAGATGACTTTGACTSTCGGTACTGAATTTACAGCATGTGAGTGGTCAGTGACACTGCTGTCCTTGCTGTGCTGACCCCACCCTGTGTCCTGGCACAGCCTGGACGCCGTGGGACCATCACTGGAGCTGCTGGGGGAGATGGGACATTGCCTGGACAGACCCGTGTGGCTCAACGGGGACATCCTGCCCGGACCCCACGCCAGCCACGCTCCGCTGGATGCCCGCGCCTTCCTGGCCACTGTCACCTCGTCCTGCCCCGAGGCCACCCTGTCCCTGGGCTGGACCACGGGCTGCCACCAAGGGCAAGGTGAGGGCAGGGCTGGGGCTGTCCCTGCATGCCGTGTTGGCTTCCAGCAGCTCCCTGGGCTGAGGCTCTTGGTGGTTCTGGGGTTCTCTGCTGTCCTGGGGTGTGACCATGCCCTGCAGYGCTCATTTCAGYGCTGGGCTGGCARCAYAGTGCAAATCCCAGCTTGGGGTTGTTACATGAGCTGGTTGGTGTTTCCCTCCCTTCTCACCTTTGAGGGACGAGCTCCACACCCTCTGTTCAGGGAGGGGTCTCCCTCCTTGGAGCATTGTTTTTGTGATCACAATCCTGGAATGTTTTCTGAGGGAAAGTAGATCAGGCGAGAAGTTCAAACCCTGTCTCTGGTTTTTTTTTTTGATCACTGAAATCAAATTGTGGGTCACTCTAATCCTAACATCTTTGAATGTATACTCTTTCTCTTGGATAATTAAGTTTTTGCAGTAAATTTTCCTATTTTCATTGTTTTAGGGTCTTTTTCACAGGCTTCCTCTTGCAATTCTCATTGTGATCTCCAGTACTGTCTGGGGCCACCATGGCAGGATTATACACCGTTCCTATTGCTAATTACTCATTAGCAAGATGGAGCATTTTGTTGTATGATAGACTGCAATKTTATTAAACTGTTCAGTGCTTTCTCCCAAGTGTTGTCAGTGCAGGAAGAAACTACTGGAAAATGCATTAGAAATACTGAGTGAACTTTGAAAATGAATGCTTTTTTATCTCCATTCTAAATTTCAGTTTATGGAAATACTAACTAAGGTTCTACAGTAAGACTTAAGAAAACCAGCTTGTTCGAGTGATTTCAACTAGAAGTTGCTGCTTGCCCAATAAAACTTTTTATTTTAATATTTAATGCTTTTTTAGTCTTTCTAGTCATTACTTTACGTATGAGTAATTGAGATGAAAGCTGTTAACTGTTGTTACAAGGTTTTCATGGCCTGTAGAAACAAAAGAACAGTTAAATATAATTTGAAATAGCTCCAGTYCTTGTAAAAATTTCAGCAAGGGCATTTTCAATGTTTTAGATTGCTTGATTTTATAATTTTTACACAGAAAATGTTTTTGTCTGTGTATGCCTCATTTGTGTATACCTTAATTCCTAGTGGATTTATTTAATTTTTTGTCCTAATTTTTTCTTCATGWCTTTGTTTTTAAAGGGTCCCTGACAATGTAAAACTAATCCATATCGAAGTCAATGGCAGCAGAGTTTTTTTTAGAGAAAGGGCAAAGATGCATTAGAAATTCTGTAGATATATGTGAAGTAAGTACATTTGTAAGGACTGGGAGATAAAGGTTTTCGCAGTGATTTATTTTAYATTTTACATTTATTGTGTTTATTATTCCCAAGCTGCTGCTGTGTCCCTGAGCTGGTGTGGGGCTGTGGGAGCCGTGTGGGGTCTGAGTGCCATCTCTGTCCCTGTCCCCAGGCTACGAGTGGCCCATGGTGCAGGACATGTCCCGGCTGTGCCACTCGCTGTCCCAGCCCGTCACCTTCCCGGTGCGCGCCGCGCTGGTGCCCGGCTCCATCCCGCAGCTCCAGTGGCTGCTGCAGCAGTCCCACAGGTCAGTGCTGCCCCACAGGTCAGTGCTGCCCCACAGGCCAGTGCTGCCCCGTCCAGCGGCCCCACAGCCCCGCTGACCATCCAGGATCCCCCGTGGGACAGTGCCAGGGCCTCGCTGCTCGCCTGTCCTGTCACACAAACACGTGCCGTGCTTATCCCACCCATGCTGGAAATRCTTTCYCATCTTTATTTCCCTCGGGTCTCCRYTGTTTGTTTCCTCAGACAGAAGCAGTCACTATTAATTTTCTTTATTAATTCTTTAAAATAATTAAATTCCAGAAGCTTCTTTTGCATTTCCTACAAAGAGGAATTTTAAACGGTGCATGGGTTTGTCATCCAGTTCTGCTCCAGACGTTTTCTGAGGTCAATACACGTAAATAGACTAAATAGTTTGATGTTGCAGTTGGGAATTCATGCAATCTAAAGACTTTGTATTGAATTCAGTATTTTTGTAGCAACGTCACCTGAAAAATGTCAAAGATGATTTTTATGTTGGAAGTCAGGTGTTTCCCTCAAAGCTAATTAATTTTGCTGAGGCACTTGAAGTTTATTCAGTGGTTCTCATACACCAGCTTACATTTTCCTTTAAAATCTACTCTAGCAAACCCATAACCATTTAATTATAAAAATTATTCACATGTAATAGAACAAGAATAAACTGAGCTTCCCACATATTGACATTTACTMATTTTTTTCACCTGCTCTGCCTACCTGGAGTTTAATAACGTTGTTCCAACCAAGGTCAAGGCCCAAGACAGAAAACTTGGTAGAGTCTCTGAAAAATTTCTAATTATTTAAAAAAAACAGGGTGGGCAAATAAAGTGCTGATATTCTTGTTTATGATGAAGATTCAAAGCAGAAATTAGAATTAAGCATTTCAAACTGGGAAATTGATTTAAAAATGTTACTTCATTAGGATTMTGTTGCATGAATTGTGCCAGTCTCAGTATGTCCTCAGTGGGTACAAACATTATTCCCACTGAAATACTARGATTTTCTCTTTTACCTCAGCATRAAATTTGGGTTTTTTTAGTGKTATAATTAGAAGACAGAAWTTCCTGAGCCAGTTTTGCTCACATACAACTGAATTTTGATTTACTCATTTTTTAAAATTAATGCAGTTTTGTTAAACAAAGGGAAAAACTTAGTATATGTCACATGGAGATTGTGGAGGATAATGCCTTTAACAGAATAACACTTTTGGGRGTTTTCAGCATTTTTGGGCAAGTTCTGTGCAATTAATGAGAATTGGGTTAGGTGGCATCTCTACACATCACTGACGTGTCCAAGCACAGAGCACGACTCCTAATTTGAGGCTCAGTTCGTGACTGTTGAATACTTTATCAAACCTTAAATGCTCAGGCTGGTGAATTTCTTTGCTTGATACTGACCTGAGGTGTTTTGTTTTAACTCCTTCCAGGGTTGGGCAGAACAGTCACATYGATGAATTTCAAATGAATTTGTCTGGGAGTGCAGTTTTTGGTATTTGATTACAATTCTAAAATTAAAATACCATAAYCCTGAATATTTTTAGTAGCTTATTAGTGCAATGTCTTTGTTGTTTACATGCTTTTTTCCTAACATAYTCTTTTTGTTTTGTTTTTGTTTTTTTCTCCCATTGTTTTGGACACAGATACAGCCTCACTGTTTGGACAGGAAAGGAAGACCTGTATTCTGTAGAAGACTTGCTTTTCATCCGAGAGAACTTTGATAAAAGTAGGGTCTATTATGATATTTTTGAGCCACAAAATACTGMATTCAAAAAAGCCATTGGAATAGAAAGGTAAATGCAAAGCAGGCAGTGCCTGACCTTGTAACACTTTATATTGCAAACCCCTTTAAACGTGAGGGTTTCTTGTTCAGAGAGATGCATTTCACTTTCCAGAAGGATTGTACCCCTGCARCTCCCAGGGCAGGGCTTCACAAATTCTCCAAAGTGGAAATTTCCTCCCAAAAAAAGCTAAAACCCTGCTAACCACCTGCAGGAAGAGCCTGACTTGGTTCATTTGAACCATTTGTTGCCTGTTTTGCTTCTGCATCCCCCAAAATTGACACAGACTGAGACACYCGCTCTGTGGGATCGGCTTCTGCCACACACCGTGAATGATACAATAAAAACCAAAGGTTTYTTCCACGATGGCAGGGGACTTTTTAACCTCTGAATAAAAGCTGGTGCTGTGAAGGGCATTACTCTGTCAATACCTTGTCCTTTTCCCCGTCCCTCTCCTGTGGGTCCTGTGGGAGTTTTGTCAATTCAGGTATTGTACACAACATTTTACAGGCTGTTAGTACCAAAGTAATTTGCAGCCATTTTTGGTTGTTTTGTGGCATTGGAACAGCTGTGATAGAGAAGTGAGTTACATTTCATAATGCTAAATCTTGAAATAGAGTGATTTCACAGAGCCATTGATATTCAAGACTCCCTGTTGCCTTTGAGAGATTTATCTAATAATGGTTTTCTGTTATTGAGGAGTAGAGCTTTCCTCCTCATTTTTGTCATCTATTAAGATATGCTTAACTAAAATTAGGAAATATTTTTCTGCATAAAGAAGAAAACTACATGATTATACTAATAATAACCAAACAGACTTATTTTAATTTGCAGCAGCAGGCGAAGTGAGTGGCAGTAACCACAAAGGGTCAGGCTTGGCTGTGTGATTTCTGTAGTGAGTTTGGAGAAATTATTTATTTTCCAGCTGTAGTTTGTTGCAGGCAGTTGCATTCATTGATTTAAGGGATCTCATCTCTCATTAGAAAGGCCTTTTTGGGTCCACAGGGACAAATTTTTCTGTGTTTTAGAAATCTTCTTTAGAAATCTGTGTTTAGAAATCTTTAGAAACAAGTTCCCACATGAAGTACTGGGATTTGTTAAATCTCATTAAAACTGTTAAGTAAAAAAAAAAATCAGCAATTGCCAGAAATATTTTAAAGGAAGAAGTATCTCTGAGCAATATGTCTGTGGATGTCAATAAACAGGGATAATCAGATGAAATTAAAAGAAGACAYAATCTGAATTACCAGGAAATGGCTKYGTGRTKAATTTGATTAATCTGTATGGATTATCATGTGTATATGAATTTCTGTACCTATGGATCTTTGGTAGACCCTTGTGACATTTTTATATCTGTCTGGTCTGACTTGCACATCAATAAATTATTTGATTTTGTTTCTCTGTGTTCATTTAAATGCTCTCCTAAAACCAAATGTGTTACCTGTGGGGCTGGCAGTGAGGCAGYGAAGAGGAGATGAAACCAGATATTAATTCTGGTGGAACAGCAGGTCTGTGTCTCAGCTGTTGCTGCCTCCTAGTTTAATTTTTACTTTAACCTTCTTTCAGGGATCTTCCACTTGTACTATAAAAACCATTTGTAATTTACTGCAGTTTCAAGCCTTACATTTCTCCGTGAATGTGAAGTATCTTGGTGAAGAGATAACGTGGTACAGAAGASAGTTGTCATTGTGTCCTGACGTGACAGGGAAGCGTGCTGGTGGGAATAAAGCACAAAATATTTACCAAAGTTTCTGTTTTTTTCAAATGTGCTCTGGAATCAAAGAAAACACTCCCAAAGACACGCTTTTCACCCATGGTTCTCCATCTGATGTTCTCCATCTTCAGCATTCATTCAAAGTGTTACTCATTTTTAACCTGCTCTGACTGAAATAAAAATCAACAAGCTGAGTATTTTTTTTTCCAATTCATGCCTTCAAATTACATCTGAAATTATGCTGAGGGTCTTTATAACTTATTTAGTAACATGGTGACTAAGTGGCCCTGTCCTTTAAGGAAAAAAATTACAGAAATTCGAGTGTTGGGATTAAAAATATTTGGATTGGTTTGTTTTAAAAAGGTTAGAGAGGAGAGCCTATTTRAGCAGCGTGACTTCTACCCTACATTATACCCAAGAAAGTGGGGAACTTTTCCATAGATTTCAGTGTTCCTCTGAAATTTCTTGATTACAAATGTCTTTCAGACTATTTTTTTTGATAAGAATAAAGGTGCTAATGTAATAAGAGGCATTAAAGTAAGAGGAAGTGTTTGGATCATTATTTAAGGAAAGGTTTATTGATCCATAGCCTTATATTAATTAGGGACCTTTTTCTTGCACAAAATACATAATTTCTTGACAGTTTAACTGAAAACCAATATTGTTGTATTTTGATACTTCTCAGTTTGTTAATTTTTTTGTCRCAGGTATATCCATTTGCTTCCAGTAAAATTCAAACTATTGTGCTCTATTGTCTTCTGAAGCTTGAACTTTCATCTTTTTGGGGTAGTTGCATGTTGGTTTTCAATATCCTGACTATCTGGCGTAATTTCCTTGAACTCCCTTGAATTACTACTTTTGCTTTGTAGCCTAATTCCCTTGAATTGGTTCCCTTGAATTTTCAAGGGATTTTCTGTCATTTTTGCTTCTGCTGTCTGGTGGTGTTTTCTCTCCTTGCAGAGGAAAACAGTCCCTGCACGGGTTCACGGTCTCCATGGGGATCTGCCCAAGCAGAATTAGTTTTAGTGGTTTTAAAAGTTTTCCCTTTAATGTATTTTCACAATGTATGTCCAGGCCAGGTGTGCACTTTAGGATGGACTGGTTTTTGGGAGAAGGAAGGCTGTAACTCACTCCATCTGTGAAACACTCATCAAAGWGTTCACAATTGATGATGCTTTCAGGGAAAAAAAAATACAGGAATTAATTGCAGAACCTCAGCGTGCTTCTGTATCTGGATTTCAGGAATTTGGGAATAATTAACCTGTGTACATTTCTAGAAAACATCTGTGGTGTTCAGTGTAAGAGCTCAGCTATTTTTMAATAGCTGGACATGAATTTTGGGACAAAACCCCTGGATTGACATGAGCTCTGGAGCTGCCTGCGTCACCATTCCAGGAAATGCCCGGCTCATGTAACAGGTGCTGCTGAGGAACAGGGATTTTGCATATATATATGTACATAATTTTTTTTAAAAAAGTTTAATTTTTAGAGGCCTAGAAGGCCTGTTGTCTTTCAAAGAGGATTAATGKCAAGGTCTTTTATTGGAATAATTAGGATGACAATCGGAATTTTATTCCTTTGCCTCTGAATTAAAAAACCCCTGAGCTTTCTTAAGTGTTTCCTTATGAAACCTGATCTCCTTCAAGTAATGCAGTGTCAGTAATTCTTTCGATTGATAATGTAACAATCTTTATTAATAAATACCTTTTTTTAGTTGGAAAAGTAATTAGTTGTGCTGCTATCGGATGCAGAGAGAAAAGGGTCTTATTTGGGATTGATGAAGAAAAAAAAGGTAATTTAATGACTTTTGTTTATTATTTTTCTTGTGGAGCTGCATCAAATTATGGCAATATTCTTTTGGAAGCGCTGTGTAATTGTAAAAGACAAAGATCAAAACAAAGCAATTACTCCTTAAAAGCAAAACCAAATTAAATGTGCTGGGAAAGATATTTCGAAGACCGTATTTTGAACATTGCACCTTAAACACAACCTTGAAAACCTCTGGTTTACGGCATTTTTGTGTAGTGACTTGCTGTTCCTAAGTCTCTTTGACCAAAATAATGGGAGTTCTCAAATAATCACTGGTTTTTGTGAGGCTGCCAACCATTCGTTTAGAAGTTACTTTCATCGTACGGTTTCACAGCATTTTGCAGRGAAAATGAAGGCTTGAAGTAAGAAACGAGAAAAAAAAAATTGTTTTTCACCTCTCCAGACTAACCAGGTAKATTTCAAATCCTTTGTGTGGCTGTCGCGGCAGGGATGCCAGCTCCGCCCAGTGCCACCGTGTCACTGCGGTGGCTGAGGGGTTGGGCTGGGGCACAGGAGATTTCTGATTTTCCTCTGGGAGGTGYGAGATGAGGAACACAACCCTGGACATCAGCCGGGGAAGCGTCCAGCCGGTGCTGGACACATGCAAGGCCCGGTTTGTGAGCCGGGTGTCTCGGGGAGGGAGGGATTTTACATCAGAACTCGGGGTCAGCCCGACCGTTCTTTGCTGAAAAGAACATCGCGGGGCTGGGAAATGTCATGGATTAAGACTTCAAAGATAACACGAGTGCAGCTCTGCTCCACAAGTGGAAACACAGGAAGCCACCGGCCGGTGGAAAGAGCCTCTCTCGCACCGCACTTTGGACAAATTTAGCTCTATTGGATTACATCGAAGTAACTGTTCCCATTTTCTTGTACAGGGGCAGCCTGAGAAACACTTCTGAGTGAGTACCTTTGGCAGTGACTCATCATTTCCTGAGTGGTGAATAAAAGCATGTGCTTATTTCCATGTTCCCTCTGTGGGGGAAAAAATAACTTTTATTTATTCAGCATAACAACATCAAGAGAACAAAGCTTTTTTTTCCTTTGAAGGTAATTTGTAACAGTAACAAACAATAACATTAACACTTAACACTACTTTGCATCACAATCACAAAATACTGGTAACACTATCGAAAAACTTCCTCTTTCAAGACATTTGCCACTTCCCTCCATTGTCTGAGCATTTTGTAGAAAAATTCTGGTTTTATTGAAGGGAGTCATAGTCTCGCATAGATAATTACTTTTAAAATCAAAATGGCTTAAATTGGGCTTTATACCCTCAGCAAAGATACCAGTTAGAATACGTGGTGATTGATAGTAAATTTCTTCTAAAAAAAAGAATTTGTGTTTTTTAAAGATCCATTTTCCACTTCAAATATTTAATTTCATTATGAGATGAGCAGATGAGAAATTGCCATTTCCTTTTACAATACCATGAAAAYRTTTGGAAAGTGTATTGTGTGTGTGGGGACCAACATTTACTCAGTTAATACTAACATATGTTGTTCCACATTATTTCTGTACCATAAAAATTGGTCCACATAATCCTTGTTTGTACCTGGTGTACACAGGGACTGATCCAGGAGCATCTCCTGAAGGAAAAATCAGAACCTGAATGGAAATAATTACTCCCAAAAAGTTATTTACAGAGAGTATATGATCCCCGTCAAATGGTTTTATGTTTATAATCCCCAAAAAATTGTTTTATGGTGATGATCCCCACTAAATATTTSTATGTTTATGATCCCCTTCAAATTSTTTYATGTTTCAGATCCCCGTTACACTGCTTTATTCTTAAGATCCCCGTTGTCTCCTGCTAAGTGCAAAGCTACATAACGTTACAGGTTTTCATTAGGCAATGCCAGCTTTGGTGAACCTTGACTGAAGCTGCTACAAGACAGGCAGTACCACTGAGTATTTTCAGAAAAAAAAAAAATACCTAAATTCAGTATACTGAAATTCACACTACACAGACACAATTTCAATACAACTCCTTTCTGTAAATTACGACAAAACAAAACACATTCACTTTTTCTCAATATTTAGAGGATGACACCTAAAAAGATAAATGCAACACCAGAAATCCAGCATCTGTGGGATGCACACAAAGACAAGGCAGATGCTTAGAATCACAAAACACRACAGGACAAGAAGGAAAGATAGATTTGCAGATAGAGATACTTAAAAATATGCAGTAGCTCGGAGGCTGCAGAGGACTGTTTTCCACTTGTGGGAAAATCAGTCCTCTGTTTCAAATACGATAAAACGTGTGTTTCCATCTCCCAGGTGAGTTATGTGGTTATAACTCACAGACTCACAGGATGGTTTGGGTTGGAAACTGTCTCAAATAAAAGCTTATATCTCATTCCAACCCCCCTGCCATGGGCAGGGACAYCTTCCACTCTTCCAGGTKGCCCCAAGCTYYGTGAGCTTTGCCAGCTCTGTCCAACCTGGCCTGGRACCCTCCAAGGRATGGGGCAGAGCCACAGCTTCTTGGGGAAAACTGTGCCAATGCTCCAACTTCCCTTAAGTTGTTTGGTTGTGGTTTTTTGGTCTGTGTGAGCAGGAGGACAGAGCTTTTCCCTGCTCTTGAGTGTATGCGTGTGTTGTTTTTGTGTGTGTGTGTGTGTGAAGTGCCCCTACTCCTGCAGACAAGCTGTGGTACCCCAGTGTCTGTATCCCGGTGAAAAGGGCTGTGACTGGGGACAAATTGCTCCTGCCTGACACGGAGGGACTTTTGGGAAAGGAGGAGCTGCAGAAACTGCAGAAAGGAACAGAGCGTGGTTCATCTCCAGGCTCTGCCTGAGCCACCCTTCCTCTCCTGAAGGGAACAGACTCCAGAGAGCTGTAGCTGGAGCAGATTGAGGTGGCCGAGGAGCCTGGTGGGCAGTGTGATTTGGGCTCCTTTGCGGCACGGGGCTTGTCCCATGCCCTGCTGGGCTCCAAAGGTGCCCACCCCGTTGTGTGCTGGGCTGCAGCTGCTGTGCCCCGCTGGCCCCCAGTGCTCCCGGTGTTCAGCAGGAATTCCGAGGGCAGCACAGCTCTGCAGCGTGAGCTTTGCCAGCTCTGTGGTGCTGCTGGCTCGCAGTGAAGCCGCTGAGGCCAGACACAGAGCCTGCTGCTGCCTGCCCCATGTGGGCAGTGTTTCTGGRTTCTCTGCGTATGTACAGCCTGGACACTGCTGTCCAGCATCACAGTCAAATGTTTCARGCTCCCAAATGCCATGTGCACAACCTCTCTGGGTACAGAAGGGATATGTACTTGGGGAAATCTAGAAGGGGTAGTATTTACAACCTACAATGAGAAATGCAATGCTTAAGGACCATTGTGGGTTGAACCTGTCACATGCAAGTTGAAATCCTTACAAAACCTGCAAAATAAACATTCTTCAGCTGTCAGTGTCTCATTAGCTAAGTTTGTCTTTTCTTTTAGTCTCTGAGCTGCTTGACTCGTCCTGAGTCAGACTTTATATCACAGACCTGCTCTGTTTTGTGATAGGTACCATTACAGTCAAGGAGTGTGGTGAATATTTACATATTATAAAGATCCCCTTTGTCTCCTGTTACAGTCTCCTGCTCAGACTGTAAAATGCTCATATGGCTTCCTGCTCAGACTGTAATCTGCTCATATGGCCTCCTCCGCAGCAGATTCGTATCTTTGGGACCCCTAGGGAAAGCAGAYCCTGGTGGTACCAAGTGTGTTTGTCCATAAGAAATCATTCCAGAAACTGTGTTTATGACGGTGAGCTCTGGAACTGGGGGATGMGGGTTCACATTCAGTGGTGGCAGAAAACCTGGCCTTGGCTGATCCAGCATTAAGGCTCCTGAACTCTCTCCGTCTGGAGAAGCTTTATTTCTGCCTCTTGGAGAAACAGGAGACATCCTCTCCAGACCTCTTCTCGGACTTGGTAATAAAGTGTGATAKGTAGGAACAATCATCTCTTTCTTCCCTTTTGGTGATTTACTGTCTTTTGAATCAGTGGCAGGAATTACACTATTAGTGAACTGAGGACTGGAGATGTTGTAATTTGATTCTCCATTTCCTTTCTTGACAATACTGCCGAGGTTTGAAAGTAAGCCGATTTGTCCCAGACTGGCATCCATGCCCATGGGAATCTCACTGGGATTATGCTTCTCTTCCACAAAAGGAGACCGATAGTTTATGGCATCACGTAATGCTTTCCTTGACAGGGTTTGATCAGGGGTTTTCAGGATRTGAGCGGTGTCTTTTCTGTCAATACATTCGTGACTGCTGTTGACTCCCTTGGTTAAAGCAAGGCTRCTGACTTTGCATGAGAGCTCTTCTGTGGGACTGATACTTTGAAGATCCTGTGAAGAAGCAACTTTCCTCTGCTGAAACAYTGCTGGACAGCACTTCAGCCACGGATCACACTGCAGCACCTGTGTCAGCTTGAACCGTGCTGGTGTTGAGCTGGATTTGGTCATTAATGGCACTGTTTCAGACGAGTTGTCCCCCGGTTGTCCACCGTACAACTCTTTATAGCTGAATGGATCTTCTGGGCCCTCATTTGATTCTGTTTGTGACGGGGAGGTGCAATCATCTGAGGAAGCGCATTCCTCGAGGTCTGGAGGAGGCATGTTCAGGTACTGCTTTGTCTTCTGCCTCCCCGAGGCGGACTTGTCCGTCACGATGATGATCACTTCCTTCCCCCGCGCCTTGCAGGCCTTCAGCAGAACTTCCAGCGTGTCTTTGTCTGCGGCGTTGATGGCGTACACCAGCGCCGAGCAGTTGGAGTGATCTGTCAGGCTGGGGTCAGCCCCGCTCATCAGCAGCAGAGACACCACCTCAGGGCCTGCTTTTTCCATGCAAGCATGCATCAGGGCTGTCTTCCCAGACTTGTCCTGTATGTTGGGGTCAGCCTTGTTGTCCAGCAGGTATTTCACCATCCTGGCCTTGCTGGCGCTCTGTAAGTCCACGTGTTTTGTCAAGCAGGCGATCATGAGAGGGGTTTCTCCCCTGCTGTTGCTCTCGTTGATGTAGGCACCGCCRTCTATCAGCAGCCTGGTGAGGCGGAGGCGCCGCTGGTACACGGCTTTGATCAGGGAGTAGCCCTCGGGTGGCACGTCCACCACGTCCATCATCCTGCTCTGCTCACCTGCACCTTCCTAGGGGCTGGGAAACACACCTGACACCTGGCTTCTGGATGAGCCAAAGAGATCCTCCAGAAAAGTAGGAGGAAGTAGAAAAAGAAAAGAGAGGATTTAACAGCACTAATTGATCCTGTAAACTCCCTCGTGCTTTGCGAAAAACCATTGAAGAGAAGAAAAGAAGAAAGATTTTTCCACACTCTACACTGACAAGAAATGCATAAAAAACTTTTAAAAGCCCAACATCAATATAATTATAACATTTAGCAAAGAATAAAGCGTGACTKTCACCTTACTTTTTGATTGTCCTTTAAGCAGCTCTCTGAGTGGACAGTATCAGCTCTACAACAAACAAAAAAAAACAAACAAAAAAWTAAGAGCTTAATGTGGCATAAATAACAAAAGGCCATATACAAATAGGACATACTACCTGCAGACATGCAACTAACACTTTTATGTCTTGTATGTGCTTGTTTACCTGAGTGTAGAGAAAACTTTTAGAGAAAAAGAACCCCAGTATTTAATAATTGGCAGAGAAATACAATTTCAATACAAGATTAGACTTGGATTGAATGATTACATTAGTTTATTTACAGTATATTTCTAGAGAAATAAAAATGTTTAGTGCAACTGTAAAGGAAATTTATTAATCATTTTTATTCATCACTGAAAACACCAGTAGTGTTCTGGTGATTAGCTGAAAAGCAGTAATTTCATTCTGTTTCACTTTGAATGCCAAAACTGAAGGATGATGTCAATGGAGTTTGTTCAAACAGCCCAACAAGCAAAAAGAAAAAGGAGTCAGATTTCCTGCCTGAAAAACTTTGACTGGTGGCTTGGGTTTTTCCCCCCTCTGTCTTGAAAAACATTTTTAAAAGGTAATTGCTTTTAAATTTAAGGATTCATTCCATTATTCTGGAAGTACAGGATTCAGTACTGTCTATCTCAGCTTTCCTTGAAGTGCAAATCATTATTATGTTTTTTATGCATACTTCTGACAAGTAATTTATTCAAGATTATTGTAAAACCTTCTATGGAAGTATCTGATCAATTTGTGCATCTAGGTTTCCAGAAGCAAACTGCAGAGAATRTATCTGGTAGATACCACACAGGCTGGATTTTTGATTGTGTTCCCCCTTGGTCTTGACCTATCTGGAAGTTATTGGTGATTTTTACATTTATTTCCTATTTATCTAAAGCTCTTCTGATACTTAACTGCTCRCTTTACTTCAGCAATGGCATGTAGCTCTTACTACATAAGTCTTTTCATCTGTAGAAGTACCTTTTATAGCCAAAAGAACATTAAATATCAAACAGGTGTGGTAAGAGGATAATGCTACCTGGTCTGATGCAGCAGGTCAGAGCTAGAGGYAAGGCTGTTTTTCTAACATCTTATCTAAACCCACCTGTTGCTTAAATTCGTAGTTTTCCACCAGCTTCACCAGGACTGTTGATCTGAGRGGTGTGGAAGGCTGACCTAAGACAATGGTTGAAGTTTGAAAGTTAGGAGGAAATGGTGTTGGTAGTTATGAACCTGTCTGGAGAAACCCTGAGATGTTTTTGTGCAGAGAAAAGTCACTGGAAGATACATGAAATGTGGTAACAAAACCCCAAACCCACGAGCACTTCAGAATCAGATATTGTGCAATCAAAAGAAGCTTTTACAGATTCTCAGCTGGAACAATACAGCACAGAACACAGTCCCAAGTGCTGAGCAATAGCCACAACTTCATCTGGAGAATCGGTTAATCACAGAAGACCTTACCTGAGGACCAATCCTTACTCTTAAATCTGTCACTGTGGGA
>NW_026624076.1:68940-108683 GCF_030028575.1 Malurus melanocephalus | reverse complement strand
AGCAGATTTCCTAAAATACTAATTGACTGGATAATTCATTACAGATAGGTGCTGAACAGATTGAGATTATAAAACATTCCTAAAAGTAACTAACTGCTATGTCAGAAGTACTCCATAACTTGCTAAAATAYCGGGACTGACACAGTTGCCTCTCATCTGTGAAGGTAAACTTTAAAAGCAGCTTCAAATTTTAAAGCAGTTTGAGGAATGAGGAGCTATACCACCCAGTGTGTGGCACTGAATCATGGACTGGTCTGTGAAATCACCCACAAATTCCTCATGTTCTTGTACAAAAAATATTCCTGCGTTGCTTTTTCTGTCTAGAAAGTGCTTAGCTTTATTTTCAAAAAGTCATATTGTCCTGGAAAGTACTCTGAGACAAAGTAGCACCAGGCACCTCATACCATGAAAACCGAGTTTGAATCTAACAGCCTAAGCAGTCATCACAACAGTGAGGAGGAAGGAGCCCWTCGATGTTAAAACATCAACATAGGCAACAGTTATATGGATGGGTGACATGAATAAGAAGGAGTTATTGCAAAGTATTCCTCACCTTTTTAAAGTGAGAGCCAGATTTTCTGCCCTCCGTGCCTCAGTATGCTCAGAATTGAACAAGCTCTCACAATTGTGTCTAGAGAGTTTAGAATCATTCCGGTAAAATTGTCAATGATTCTCATTTTTTTTTTTGGGGGGGGGAAACGCTTTCACAATAAAAGAGTATAAGCATTTTTATGATTCTTCATATACATGCTAAACCTGGCAAATTCAGTCAAGGTTGCAAAAACTTTTTTTTCCTAGTTAAAATTGTCTACATACAAGTAACTTTTGAATTAAAAAAAAAAAAATATAAAAAAAGCCATTCAAACGCTGCCAAAACTACTCCACCACCTCCACCCCCCCCTCAAAGTTTCAACCACAACTTGCAACCTGACAGCTCTAAAGCTCTCCCTGAGAGGAGCCGAGATGAAGCGAGCACAGCAAACTTCTCCGCCGAGAGAAGTGACAGCGCGCACAACACCACGACAAACACTAAATAAAGAGGGTGAAAATGACCTGCGAGCCCCGCTGTCCGCGGCGAAGCGGCAGCGCCGTTCCCTGCGCCGTCTGCTCTCCCGTCTGTCGGGCGGACGGGACGGAGCCGCCGCGCCTTGGCGCTCCGCCGCCCAGAGCCGAGCGACACCGGGACACCGGCACCGCCGGGACACCGAGCACCGCCCCCGGGCCCGCCCTCGGCCTCGGCGGGGCTGCGCCGGCGGGGACGGGCTGGGGGGACCGCCGGGAGCCCTCGCGTCCCACAGCCTCACCGCCCCCTCCCTCACGGAGCTGCTGCCGCTCCCGCGCTCGGGACCGCGGCGCCTCACAGCGCGGTGAGCTGTGTGCCCCTCACACCCCCAGACTGCCCCTCAGACTGCTCCCCCAAACCCAAAACCCACCTTCTCACAGCCCCACTGCCCCCCTCACAGCGCAGTCAGCCGTGTGCCCCTCATACCCCCGTGTGCCCCTCACAGCGCGGTCGGCTGTGTGCCCCTCACACCCTCAGACCCCGTGTGCCCCCTCGGACTGCTCCCGAGCTCCCAAATCCACATCGTCTCACAGCCCCAATGTCCCGTTCGGACCCCAGTGCCCCCCTCACACCCTCAGACCCCCGTGTGCCCCTCAGACTGCTCCCCCAAACCCAAAACCCACCTTCTCACAGCCCCAGTGCCYCCCTCACAGCGCAGTGAGCCGTGCGCCCCCTCGGAGTGCTCCCCGAACCCCCAAACCCACACCCTCACACAGTCCCTGTCRGACCCCGGTGTGCCCCCTCAGAGTGCTCCCCGAACCCCAAATTCACACCCTCTCACAGCCCCAATGTCCCTGTCGGACCCCGTGTGCCCCCTCACACTGCTCCCCGAACTCCCAAATCCACATCGTCTCACAGCCCCAATGTCCCTGTCGGACCCCAGTGCCCCCCTCACACCCTGAGAGCCCCGTGTGCCCCCTCACAGCGTGGTGAACTGTGTATCCCTCACACCCTCAAACCCCCGTGCCCCCCTCATGCCCTCAGTCCCCCCGTGTGCCCCCTCAGACTGCTCCCCGAACCCCAAATCCACACCTTTTCACAGCCCCAATGTCCCTGTCGGACCCCAGTGCCCCCCTAACACCCTGAGACCCCTGTGTGCCCCTCACACTGCTCCCCAAAATACACACCCTCTCACAGCCCCAATGTCCCTCTCAGACCCCAGTGCCTCTCTCACACCTTCAATCTTCCTGTGTGCCCCACAACTGCTCCTCCAAATCCACATACATGCCCCCCTTGCACCCCACACACCGCCCACATAATCCCCTCACAGCCCCACACACCCCTCACACGCCTGATACCACTCACACCCATCACACCCATAGTACCCTTCACACCCCTCACACCCCACACACCCCACACCACCCTGCTCTTACCCACTGTCCCCCATCCTGTCCCCCCATGTACCCTCACCCCGTCACCCCCTCCTTCTCTCACACCCCTCACACCCTCAGCCTCACACCCCATCACCCCCACAGCTCCTGACCCCACAACCCCGTCCCTCTCACCCTGCAGCACCTCTGGTTGTTTCCAGCCGGACAGGGACAGCTGTGTCTGGCTGTACTTTGTGATCTCCTGTAGCTGCGGCGAACGTGAGGAACAACCCACTGAAGATCTTCTTCAGCACCACGCTGCTTCCAGCTGCCCAGGGCAGGGATTTAATGGCGATGGGAGGAAGCTGAGCCCAAGGAGATGCTTCCCTCAGGTGTGCTCAAGTTTCACTTGGCAATAATTCCTGGATAATTTCACAGGCTAAAATCCTGTGAAATTTCAAAGTACAGTCAAAGAAACTTCTTGATTTCCATGTAAGCTCAGGACACCTTCACAAAAGCGCAGACTGATTGAGGCTGGAGGGGATTCCTGGCGGTGATCTCACCCAACGCTCTTGATCACCCAGGAACACCTAGAAGCCAWGTGTCACSATTTTTTAAYGTCTCCAAKGAYAGAGACTCCACAACTTCTCTAAGCAACCTGTGCCAGTGCTTGGTCACCCTCACAGTAAAAAAGGGTATCTGAGAGTCAGAGGGAGAGCTTTAAATCAGTTTGTKCTCGCTGGCTCTTGTCCTGTCACTGAGCATTGATGGGCAGGGCCCAGATTCGTCATCCTTGCGTCCTCCATTCAGGTACTGCCTAGAGCAGTGAGACCCACTCTGGGTACTCTTTTCCAGGCTGACCAGGAGAAGCTGTCTGAGCCTCTTCACTTCTGACCAAAGTCCTGTAGAGATCTTCTGGGAGACAGAGCCAAAGGCTCTACTGAAATCCGGCGTTATCCACTGCCTTGCCTTGGGTCACTCAGTCCATCACAGAAGGTCAGTGAGTTGCTCAAGCAGGACTTCTCCTGATGCTTCCCATCACCGTGCTGTGCTGCAGTTTTCCTTAGCTGCTTGGTGCATCTGGCGATGCTCGTGGAGTGTTCTCAGACACTTCTGTGAGCGACTGCCTGATGGTCTGCCAGAGACTCCAAGGATATCTCCTCGGAATGCAGCTCCACTGGAGTCCCTCGCTCACGCTGCTCACAGCGAGGGCTGCAGTGCTGCTGTTGTGTGAGACCCTGCACTCATCCCCTGGCAAGGCRCTGCTGCCTCACCCAAATTGTCTCAGCACACAGTGGAAGCCACCAGGTGAGTGCAGCAAACCAGCAGGGGAGGTGAGGGCAAACTACAGCCCAAAAACCCACCACRGTCCCTGCAGTGAGCAGAAAACCACAGCACAGCACCCAAGCTGCAAAAGGGCTGATACAGGCATCACAGGAGAGAGAAGGTTCCAGGAGGAATGTGAGGGGGATTTGTGCCTTGCTGTTTTTCAGAAGTGCACGTCAGGATCAATGAGAGGCCGTCATGACTAAGAGCTGGAAAAATAGTATGAATAAGCCACTAAGAGAAACAACATTCCAAGGGCAGGTTCCTTAGTTGCTCTTTAACCTTCTCTCTCGAAAACTAACTTGGGAGAATGTCTGCAGATATTTTGGGGTTTTTTTCACCTGTGTTAAGACTCCAATTATCTCTGTTTTCTTTCCCTTTCTAGCTCATCCACATTTCTAATACTCAGTCTTTGCCATGCAGCCTCAGAAGGCCTGTGTATTGAGCACCCACTCTTCAGGAGTTTACTGCTTTTCAGAGACCTGCTGTTGGGTTAATTCTGTGAGATGGAGAGGCAGTGTACACTTGTGTATATACCAGCACTCCTGCTGCTGAAATAGTACCACTTCTCTAGTTCTTGCAGCTCCAAATGTGCCTTTTCTTATTCCTCCTTCCATCCTTGCCTGCATTGTGCTGTTGTGCTTGATAGCCAACATGAATCATTGACCAAAAAAAGTGTATCAAACCAGCTCTTGGAAGAACACTTTTATGAGGATAATTACATTTTTTTCTTATAAACATCACCATGGATACYCTTGGTTGGGTAGAAAAAACAACTGTTGGTATCAAGAAGTTCCTGTTGAAAGTGAAGGAGTGTGGAAAACCAGAGCAGTGAACACATCCATGCAACACATGTTCYGTTATAAAACACAAATTGTCTGCATACACACACTTGTTTCACTTCCTAATATCCCTATCCGATATTTCACTGACAGTTGGGCWACCTGGATATGTTCCAGGAGAAAGTTTTATGGTCACAGAATTGTAATATTAATTTTAATTGACTAAAAATGTTTGCCACAAATGATTATTTTAGGTTGCTCAAAGAATCACTGGCAAAGGTATTGCCAAATCAGGTTTAAYATAAATTTAAAGTGCAAYSAARTTCATTGGCAAGATTCACTCTACTACTTACTACATAATTAAGGCACACAGACCAAAATCAAAAAKCAATCCATCTAAAAAACCAAAACCAACCAAAAGTGATACATGTGGAGKCTGAGGACAAGAGAAAGAGTAAGGATAAAAAGGAGTAGGGAGACTCTTCTATTCAATCGCAGGGTTCACCTTGGGCCCCTCCACAAAACTTAACCCCAGACTTGACCMAAGTTTTAGGCCTGAAGATTTTAACAGCACTTAAACTCAGTGGCACTGAATCAATAGCCCAATTTAATAAGTTTAAGAAAAGAACCTGTAAAATTKACTTGAAGCATGACAGTAACTCATRGGCCTGACTTATGACTCCAAWGCACTTAAGAATTGGTGAGAAACATTGCTACTACATTTGCTGCAGCACATTCCCAGCTGCAAGCACAAGGACCCAGAGCCTGTTCAGGGTGTGYACAATTCACTTTCAGGTTCATGCCTGTGGGAGATGCCCCTAGAGCTCAGGAAAGGACTCAAATCAATGCTTTTGCACCTTGCCAAGGAGCAGCACTGACCCTCGGAGCATTGCAAAYGTGAACACTGCCTGGTTCTGAGAGACCCCGCTCCAAGGCACAGCCCTGCAGCTTCAGAAGAGTTCTGAGGGTCTCACTGAAGACACATTTTCAATAACAAAAATGTTTGTCCACTTGGACTTGTAATTAAGTCATGAAAAGTAAGTTTCCAAGGCTGTTGATGAAAATGTGGGGGCTGACTGGCCAGCACYAGATCCTGGGAACATACAGTGTCTCTGATAACTCAAGAACAGCTTAGCCCATGTGCTGTTTGCAAGGCCGAGGCTTAATGAGCACTTATGAGATCACAGCGTGGCCTCAGGTAGGTGATTCTTGATAAACTGTGTCCAAATATGGGCAAGCAGGCAGGAAAAATTTAGTTTCCTGGTTGCCAGCCCAGCAAGCTGCAGGAAGCCCAGCACTGGACTGCAGGCCTGGAGCTCAAGGCCCTGCTTTGCGAAGGTGGAGAGCAGAAACCCTTGGCTTGGCAATTGGTGATCTGGGCACACCTGAGGGCCTGTGAGGGTTCGAGTGTTRTCAACCACAGTATGGACCTTTCCTGTGTCCGTGGGGATCCTGGGAATTTGCTAAGTCAGGTGCTACCCTTTGGTTATAGGAAAAGAAAAGAAAGAAAAGGAATGGAAATAGTTTAATTTGATCTGACATCCCCACCCCTACCTCTGGCTTTGGATTTTGCTTCCTATGAGAAATTATAAATCCTTTGTCATGTCTGTTTGGGACTGGCCAGTCTCAGCCTACACTAGCAAGAGCTCATTCAAGGGAAAGAAGAGCCATGATTGTTTACACATATAATTAGTTATATATTAATGCATTGCCATGTAAATCRCTGAACATGATATAATGTAAGACAAGTCATTCTTAAAGTAATTAAGTTACTTTACAATCCATTGGTGCATAGAATTCTTTTCAAAATGGTGAATAAATGGAAAAATATAGAATCATGATTAACTGTTTAGTTGGGATGACTGAACCTTGCCCCCAACCCCTGAAACTATTATAATATACTAATTTGGTACCTTAAATACATTCTAAATCATTAGGCACAGAGGCAGGTGTTTACTGCACTAGAACTGTTTGCTGAGAGGAATGCAGTAATGCTGTAAACAGCAGTGTCCTTACAAATATGTCTCTTAAATGTAACAGGCACAGCTGCCTGCTTGTTCAAAATCTTGAAGGGGGATTATGGTAGTGATATAGAGRCATCAGTGGAGAGGTCTAAGAGAGAAGTGGAGTGCTATGTTTTGTGCTTCAAAAATAATGACCAAAACCAAAGAGAAGGAATTAGGAGTCCATGAAGTGTCTCACAAAAACCCCATGCATGCAGTGTGAAAYCTGGAGAAGTACCTTGTTATGTTATTGGTTTGTTTACCCGGGCGGTTTTGAGGCACACGTGGCATTGCCCTGTCTCTGCTCGCCGGCTCTGCGGGGCCAYCAGACACGCGGGATGCTCAGTCTGGTGTTACCCTCTGCCTTCAGTCAGGTCATGCCAGTGCTAAGGCATCTCCTGGTTTCTGTCATCCTTTTTTTAATTAGCTATTTATGACATGGAGCTTTCTGCCTGGAAAAATACGCTCTGAAGTGTTTGGTGGTTTATTTCCAAGTACTATGATTAAAAAACTGAGTGTGTGTGGGAACTGCACTTGTGACGCAGGAATAATTGCGACTGGTGCCAGAACCAGGGCTTCCTCATACAGTGTTAGAGAATATATTGGAATAAATGTCTTGTTCCACAGGCACAAGCCTTTGCAATGCTTCTGAGCACAAGTGCTACCTTCCTTGGCACTGTAAATTGGCAGGCTCATGAGATAACTCTCTTTTGCCAATTCCCAGAGTCTGTGAATATCCAGAGAACTGATTATTTTTCATACACATATTCATAAATTGTTTAGATTACAGCACAATATTGGCTGCACTTACATGACTGGAGTAGTTTCTAAAAGAATCTGAATTACATGCTAGGAAAAAATATAGTGAATTGTGCTGTAAAAATGTGAAGCTGGTCTGCAACAAAAAGGAACAGAATTTACATCATTCCATTGGAAGATGACCATAATTTCTTGAGAGACACTCAGAGTTAGCATTGAAGAGATCTTTTTTGACTGGCTGAAATASCCATACAGACAAAAATACTCCAGAAATGGGCTGCTTTCTACCATGATAAACAGTAGGACAGGAGAAAAAAAAAAGGACTTACAATTAATTAGAAAAACACAATTCTGAACTTAAATAAGTTTAATTAATTAGGTTTTCCACCTAGAACKGCTGATGGGAACAGATCTAAATTTTAGCTTTTGAGCAAAATCTAACAAGAGGACATATAGTGATTAAAAGTTCTTTCTTATGAAAATGAAACTGTTTTTCMAGTTGATTTCACAAGAAATCGTTTTCAGGAGCTTTTTTGGATGTGTTCAATGAGCTAGTTATACAGAACTAAAAAGGCTAAAAGCTTCTAAAGGGCTCCTTAGTGCAACTGAACAAGCTTCAGTGCAATTCAGTGGCCCAGTCCATTTTAAGTTATTGACGTGAAGCAGGGATCTCCAGTGCAGAGCTGGTAATCTATGCACTGGGACAGCTGTCCAAAACTAATGAGTGTTACCAGCAGGGTTTTGTGTGAAAAACTGCATTTGGAGGAAGGATGTACATTACAATGTTCTGTTTTCTGCAACTCAAATCAATTACATAATTTATAAACAATGTTATGGCTTCTAAATAATGGTTTGCTTATCAAAAAAGACTCATCTTGGTATTAAAACTTGTCAAGATGAACTGCTCAGGGAAGGAAAAGACATTGATTTAGGGCTCCATAGGTACTGGTGTATCACCCATTTCCTGTTCTCTCAGGTTCTGTTTATTCTCAGGTTGCACTTGCTTTTTCTTCCTTCATATTTTTTTTTTTTTTTCACAGTAGACATCACTTAACAAAATGTTTATTTTCATACTTACAGCTTCGCATATGTGGGCAAATATATGGCCCAATTTCAAGAAAAACACTTCACCACCACTTAATCAGAAGTAAGTATACACTTAAGAGACATCTATTTCAAATACCTACTTTTGTTGATCAGGACAATTCTCTGAATTTCTGTAAATTTTCAGTCCAGAGGGACAGCTGAGGAGATGAACAGAACAGAGAAGTCCACAGCTCAAGGACTGAAGGTGATATACAAATGATGTAGCCAAACCATTAAATGATAAAAAGTGCAAAACAAGTACGAGAAAAGATAATCCACTTTAACCCACCCAATTTAATTGGAGATGAACTGGCAACTKTTGCAACGTAAGCTCTTGTCCAAGTCATTTGAAAAAAGTCCTGAAAATGTGATCAGAATAAGACTCTGCTTGAGAGCTCATCTATTCTTTTTCCAACCATGTCAATTAATCTAACAAAAGGYTTCCTGTATGAATTTTGCTTTGATGTTACAGAAAGAAGACAGAATGATCTGCAGAGAACGGAGGATAGAATAACCCAGGATCAGCTGAAAACAAGACACAGGGAAAAAGAGCACATTTCCCACATTCAGTCCCAGAAGATGAAGCTGTCCACTGAGGGAAGCAGGAGAGCACTGGCCTGGGCACAGCGACAGCCCCTGAGCCACTGGATGCTCTGGGATGGGACTCTCAGGATAGCAATCCTAGCTGAGGATTTCTGTAGAGCTGACATAGGCAGACACAGCTCATATCCTGAAAATCCCCCACTAATGACATTCTTTGTCACAACTTCTTACACGTGCTAAACCCCACAGGACTCTGGAAGTGATTGTTAGTAATTATAGCTACAGGGCAAACTAACACGAGAAAGCATATATCCTTCTAAGAAATATCWATTTCCTCTTCTCAGCTCTCTTTCTCCACTTCCACTCTTCTGTTTCAGGACACAGCTCTTCAGATTTTTCAGCCAGCCTATCCAAATTTGGTTGCCTTCATTCCTACAACCCTCCAGGGCAAGCAGAGACAGTTAATGCACACCTGAATATCAAGAGAGGCAGCTCCCAGTTTTGTACTTATCCAAGCTTTGTCACCTCATCTGTTACCTCTACTCACCTAATTTTCTGTCCTGATTAAGGAATAATCCTTGCCTCAGCTTCTCCCCTCTCCGAGTCAGCTGCTGCCTCTGCCTGCTAGTGCCTTCTTCTGTTAGTGCTAAGTTTTTAACTGCTCAGGGTAAGTTTTGGTTTAGATCCTCAGCAAATTAGCTGTTTTCTGATGAAGACAACATGACTGTTCTCCATTCAGATCTCATGTCAAGTGCTACCAGTGCTCTCCTTAGATAACCTGAATAAGATAATCGTTGCCATTTTCCCCTTCCTGTTTTTCCCCTGCTTTTCTGTATAAATACTAATTGTATTTTATTTGCTAAATTAGCTAACTTATTTTTCAGACCGTACCTTTCTTTTCCATGGATTGCTGTCCACGATAGAGATTTGTTGTTGGAATGTTCCCAGCTCTGACCTTGAATACACTGTGGCTGTAACACTACTGAAAACATCGGCTCTCTACTTGCCAAATGGAAATCGCTGTCCACTGTCAGATAAAAGATAATGAGTAATAGACAAGCAACAAAAACATGTATGTTTGTTTTTCACCTTTTAGGCAGACCCTCTGGTTTAAGCTATCTTGTTGAAACTAGTATTACCCTCGAAAACTAAAATTTTAATATGTTTGGAACAGTTTGTTCCCAGGAGAGCATGAATGAAGGGGATTAAATTATACCTGTATAGACTTTTCTTGGTGATTGGTAATTACACGGTCACTCGTGATGCTATTCATTGCACTTAGCTGCATGGAACTGGGTAAAAACATGACATTTTCCCCTGTACTGGACATAATGAGAACCTATGGCTTTTCAAGGAATCATTCATCAATGAGGTACAGGAATAAACAAAACACGGGGAAGTTGTATTTGGAACATAGGATTTTTTTTTTTCTTCAAGCCGTAGTATAGATTTATTTTTTACCTAAACAAGTGCCAGGTAACCATCGTCACAATACATCCCACAGTAAACAGTCTGCATGTGCTTGCTGAGCACACAGAGACACACCCTTCTGCCCACCCATCCTCAAACAGCAAGCYTTCAGCATCAGAGTGGTGCTTGGAACGTCTGTTATTGGGGTGAGCATGATTTTGGGTTCAGCTTCACTGCAAATGCATCTTGCAAGCTCTCAACAGGGCTCTGTATATTGAAAACCTGCGGTACAAAAGGTGCTGTCCAAAAGGCTTCTACTAAAAACAAACCAAACAAAAGCGCATCTTTGTGGCAGAGAGCCACACTGAAGGAACATCACTGTGTTCTGAAGAGTTTCAAGTAGGAGACTCAGAAGTTCACATTTCCACGAAACGTAAATTAACTTAATTTGTTGTTGTATCTGACAAAGGACATAGTTAAATCTGGAGAGGACTAAGTGAGTCCACAAAGAATCAAGAGTAACCACTTATGTTCTCAGCAGGGTTGTTTTTTCCATCCAAGTTAAAAGTTCTTTCAAACTGAAATGGTTCTACAAAACATCCTGGCCTCAGTGAACCATATCGCTGTGCTCAGGCAGAAATTTTCTAATGTATGTTGGCCTCAGCCAACATTGCATAAAGTCTTTTCTCCCATTTTTAATAAATGTCAGTTGTCCTAAACACAGTACTTTGCAAAGTGTCAGAGCTTTCAACACTGACCTATAACAGGTATGTTTTAAACACTTTTGGGAGGTTATTCTCTTGCCAGGGTCACTGTGACTTGTGTTTTTAAAAAAACAAACCACATGACATCTCCCTGGTAACAGTCTCTTTCCTCCCATCCAACAATATGCTGTCAATTTAAAACTCTGGAGACTTCTTGCTGCATTATGTAAGCATAAACTTGTTTTTATCAATCGATGTAGCATCGGTGCACATGGAACAAGAAGATCAATACCGGGAAGTGCTTACAGTTTTAAAGGAAACACAGAAAACTGAGACAACCCAGAGCAGATGCTGCAAAAATGGTGGGTTTTATCAGCTACGTGCTGTAAAGAGCCATGGCAAATTCAAGGGGTGCTCACAGCTAATATTCTAAGGAAACATCAATGCAAATTATTTACTAGTTTATTCAATATATTTGATATTTTTATATTTAACTATATTTAATAAAGATGAAACAGGACTACTCCACTGTTTCTAATCCCTATTTGGCACATTCAAAATCAYACTGACAGATGAACTGCACYTTTACTGATAGTGCTTGGCAAGGAMAYAGGAACACAGATTTTAAGAARTTAATGTATATCTTCCTCCACTGTGAATTGTCTGTGGTCAAACTGACAGAGAGGGTTTTTACAAGAGCAGCAAAGCCTTCACATGGCAGTGAAGTCAGGGAAATARTAAAGTTTCTTTACCAGATTTTGCTGGGTTTGTGTGGCCAGGTTTGGGGAGCAGGGGCTCTGCAAGAGTGGTTTCTGTGAGAGCTGCTGGAAGTGTCCCCTGTACACCACTGGCTCCAGGAGGGACCTGCCCTGGACAAGGCTGAGCCCATCAGGGGCAGTGACACCTCTGGGTAACAGAGCTAAAAATGAGGGGAAAAATCTGTGGGGAACAACAGCTGTGTTGAGAGGAGCAAGAAGGGAGAGGAGAAGAGCCCTGCAGCTCCCAGATGTGGCAGGAGGGGAGTGGGTGCTCAGGATGCTGCAGCGCAGATTCCCCCGCAGCCCACGGGGAGCACAATCCCGAGCAGGAGACGCATGAAGGAGGCTGTGACCCTGTGGGAGYCTGTGTGGAGCCCACCTGAGCAGGTGTAGCAGCACTGGTGATCCTGCTACMCTCACTTCCTGGAGGGACAGAAAGGGTCAGGGCATTCCTCACCTGCCTCGTGAGACTTCCAGACCCTCCTTCTCCTAGTGGGCCTAACCTTCCTTCTACACCACTACATTTTAAAGGCTGTTATAAATGTATACAACATGACAGTCAAAACTGGGGAAGACTGATGGGAAACTGGGGAAGACTGATGCTTTCCCATTGCTGGATGTTTTGGACAAGGAGATAYTAAAACCCTTGGTTTCAGTAGAAAAACTCTGACACATTCTAACGCCTTTCATTACCCATAGAATTGTCTGGGATGCTGCCATGGGCTGTAAGGTCAATGTGAGATCTCATGCAACCTTTGTTGAGGATTTGCTCAGATCTACCTCCTTCACACTGCAGAYCCCCTTCCCACTGCAGAGTGTACCTTGGGGCTGTGGGGTGTGGGTTTGGGAACCATTCACTACTGAGGTATTTTATTATCAGACATGAGTTTCTTCAAAAATTTAATATATCTTAACACGCAGTAAGACTAGGTGATTTAAAATGCCTGCCCTTACAGSGAAGTACAGAATGCCTCACTTATGGTGCCACGACAGCTTTTTCATACACTTCAAATTTGTACTGGATCCCATTCTCTTCTTGGATACCRGCAGGGACACCTGGGTACCTAGGGAGAGAAGAAAAAGCAGAAGCCAACAAGTAGGTAAGAATGTAATTATGATTCACCTGTAATTTATCCAATCAACTAGGAAAGCAAGTTGTTCATAAAAGGAAATGAAAATACTGTCTTTAGAACAGGTAAACTATTTTTAGGAATCATATTAACTACTATCCACAACTTATGTGCACACCTTTTACATCAAGAACGCATCAAAATATCAAAACACCCCCTCCTCCCATTTTTTCGCTTAGTAGGAAGATACCCAACATTTTTATTAAAGCCTCCAACATAATATGTAAAGTATCTGCCAAGGAAGCAAAGAAGAGATATGGAATGGAACATTTTGGCTTGTTTTCTTGCCTTGCTTTTCCTAAGTCAGTTTAGAGTAAATGCTAAGAATGAGGTWTCCTACAAGTCTCCAAGAGATTACTCAAGAAACTGACTGCTTCCATAAAAAGAGTTCCTCTATATTCCAGGTTTTCCAAAGCACTTTTTATTTATACTTTCAAAAATCTTTTCATCTCCCTTCCTCTTGAAATAACAAGGGTTTTGTATGAGTAATACAGAGTTTGAGGGAGAGATACATTTTAAATTTATTTGGTAAGGTTTGGCATCGTCAGGCTTCCACTTTAGCAAGGAAATTACCTGCTATTTCACAAAATCATGTTCTAATGCCAAACGTTCATTTCAGTACATGGGCCAAAACCAACGTATACCCGAGGCACCGCCAAGAGGGAGAGGAGGAGCTTTGGGTCAGATCTCTGGACACTCAAACGAGCACTGTGTTGTTCAGAATATATTGAAATTGGAGAATGTGACTCATCATCACCACCCACCTTATCTATCCCACATTCCTCTTCCCTGCCCCTGCCTACCGTTCCCCAGAGCTGTGCTAATGCATTCCCGTGCCCCCTGCAGAGAGTTTGACTCCTCATATTTTCTGTTTCTTCCGCTGCTGGTCTGTAACCAGCTGGGAGCCAAAAAAGAAGCTGCAGGAAGAGGAACAGCTCTGGCCCTTCCTGGTACTTGAGGCAGGTGTCTGAATTTTGCTGCCTCCTTAGTGCCTGTTGGATGTAATCTTGTCGGAGAGGACATAAAAGCATGACTGGAGTATGACTGGAGTATGACAAGGATATTATAGAAGAAACCAAGTGAATGGCAGAAACTGTAAGTTTTTGTACACTTTTTCCTACTACATTTGTTATGAAGAAGTAATTTTCTCAAGAAAAAAGGAATAACCTTAAAAATCCATAAAGCTCAACCTTCCATAGACAAACTCATTTAATTTGTCTTTGGCAATTTACCACACATTCAGAGGCTAAATACCATTGACCAAAAACATACTGAGAGTTACAAAGCTTAGTAAATATTTGAGTAATTCTAAACCCAGAAACAATAAGAAAAGCTACTTTTAGAGCAAACTGACATCATAGACAATTCTTTAATGTAAAGATTACAGGAAAGTTGAAGAACWCAGCAAGCTCCAAGAACCTCTGTGCACAGTATGGTGCCATTCCAGGTTGCAAKTAAAACATGCTTCTGGGGAAAAATTCACCTCTAACTCAAACCAACACAACCTCAATAAAACTCTTACATGTTCAAATTAGGTTATTCTGAAGACTAKCCCGGTATGCATTTTGGTACTTACTCGGTGAGAAGCTTGAAGACTTTATAGTCAATTTCTGGAAAAAACGTGTCACTTTCAAATTCCTTCAAGACTCTTGTCACAAACAGTCGGTGATGAATTGGTTTCTCCATTGCTGCCTTTAGAAACAACACAAACTCAGGCACAATTTTATGTATCACAGGCTTTTAGCAAAGCCGTGAAAATTACACTCTGTAACTCCTCTTTTAGACTCTGCTGAAGAGCACTTTCTGAAGGGATAATTTCGCCCTGTGTCAGTTCCACCCGGTAAGTGGCAGMAATACCTATTCTCAGACCCTGGGGTATCTGACAGAACTTAAGAACAAAATCTGAATGGCCCTGTGAGAAGAAAGGAACAGCAGGCCCTGTCACAACAAGCAGTTTCTGAATCACAYCTCTCTGAGAAACAGGAAGGTTTACATGGTGTCAGATGTCCACATCACAAGGTAATTTGTTCTGATGTTTAATTCATGTCACTGCTAGGAATTTATACTGTATTTTTAGTCTRCATTAGTTGCAATTCCAGAGCTCAAATTAACCATTAGTTTAACCTCAAAGCTGGATCTCTGGATTGTGGCAAAATGATAACCTGTGCTGAAAGCTTTTATGATGTTTCCCAGCTCCCTGGATGAAAATGTTTAAGACAACACTTGTCAGGCGAGCTCTTCACTAACAAATTCAGGAGTTAAGAACAGACATTGTGTCTTGAGATCRAAAAAAGGCAACTCCTTCAGGATTTGTGGGCATTAAAAAAAAGCAGTGAAAAGCTACACTGGGCCTGGTTACAACACATKTTCGAAAAGCTTGCAGCTATTCCTCCCTTTCCCTGTAACTGGCTACGAGCAATGCTCTTTGTGGAAGGTGACTCACCATGCAGCAGGCTATTAGGTACTACTTCAACAAGCACAGGAACCAAGCAATAACAAATGGAATCCAATAAAATTAATTGTTACCACTGCTGAGAGGTTAATTTGTTGAAAAGCTGCTCTACTAGAGAGCAGTTAAAAATGAAAGGGCTAAGTCACAACACACAAGCATCCAACAGCAGTGAACTGGTGTCCATTCAGTTTATACACAAAAATCAGTATTTTTCTTCATTTAAGTAATGACAGGGAGATTAGAAAAGACACAGAATAATCTGCTTCACAAATAAAAATGTGTTCTGTAAACAGATCCTTCTGCTTTGTAGTAGAAGARTAAATCAACTTCTTACTGAACTCTGTGGGAATTGATCAAGAACCCTCTACCCCTACAACAGACCAGGGAAGAGCAGAGGGAAGGACTGACCACAGGTGTTGCAAAAAAAGTTGAATTTAACCCAAAGAGGACCAGATGGTGACCTCTGCTGTAGATAAATGGTTTCATTAGGTGAGTAAACCAACCAGCTGTGTCACTGTCCCCACATTCATAAAAAACAGGCAAATGCTTCTTCACTTTGCTRGACCAGTTCTGGGGGCCATGAACAAACGGAGAACTTGGGGAAGAGCAACTGGCTCAGGTTGGTTTCAGGCCACATGTTCCTCCTCAGCAGTTGGGAGTGCCCAGTGCCTGGCAGTGAGCATGCAAGAGGCAAGAACAAACATGCTTTTCCATTTCACCTGCTCTGTTCTGCTCAGTGCAACTTTCCCCTGCTTTGGGATTTAAGTACGTGGTTAAATCAGCCAYTGCCTGCCATCCTGACCCTGCTGAGGACATGCGGGGATGGCAAAGGAGCTTTATTACACAGGGCTGTCATTTCCACGAGGAATAAACAGTTCCTCACTGATACTCAATTCAGTCTTGCCCTGTCCAGACCACTCCATTGGTTTCACTTTTTTGAGACTGAGGAGAAATTAGAGGATGCACACTGCTGAGCTGGTAGAATGCTGACATACTCACTCCACGCATCATAAAACCATAACATGCACACAAGGAACCTGACTCCTGAGTCTATTGCATTTTTTGYGTCTTTGTATGTATGYSTGTGGTTTTGTTGGTTTTGTTTGCTTTTCTTAACAACACCCTATTTAATATTTAAGGACATGACACACTTACAGTTCCTATTCTTAGTAAAATCTCAATGTTGCTTTTTACCAGCCTAAACCACAGTTTAAATGTAAAAGTTAAAAGAGATTGATACAATTTATTAGGAGAAGACTCAGAGTAACCTGATCTAGGGGAAGGTAYCCCTGCCRATTTGCAGTGAGATGAGCCTTRAAGTTCTTTCCAACCTAAACCACTCTGTGAGTCTCTGACCCCTCTAGGATGTCCAGAAAGCACACTTTTTCAGAGTTAGCACCAAGACCCRAACCTCTCATTTTAAGAGACAATACCTCCACACAGGGCGCAGCAGTGTCTGAACTCAGATCAGAAACAGGGGTTTGAAATCACAGAATTGTAGAATCACTAAKGCTGGAAAAGACTTCCAAGATCATTGAGTCCAAAYTGTTAATGAATGTTCYAATTKTCTCCACTCAYMATGTTTGAGTTGTACCTGGGAACTGGTTTGATATCCACGAACAACATTTCTTGGGGATGAACCTGCAACTCTGTCACCTGCAAGTGCTAGCCTAGATCTAAAAGGGCAGCAAGAAGCTCTCAGGTGAACATCCTTCCTATTTGACACTGGAAAGTATAAACAGACTTGATTTTCTGTCCTTTAATAACTTGAATAACCAAAAAGGGGTAATCCTTTCTATARAACAGCACAGGCCTCTACTAATAAAAAAAATCAGTTCCAACCATTGGGTAGCACAAAATAGTGAGATCAAAATAATGCTTTAAAACCAAATACCTACACCTCCTGAATAAAGTTATTCCCTTCAATTTCCAATTGCTATTTTACTTCCCACACATTTGTACCTGGTATGATGGAAATAATCCTGTAAAATCCTTTGTGCATCTTTAATACAGGCACTAAAAATATCACCTGCAGTTTTGGTAGAGGTGTATGGTTCCCATCAAACCTTTCAGTTAACATCACAAAGCTAGTGTGAGTGCAGGAATCTATAAAACTGTCAGATTTCTTTCTAATGAATTAAACTTTCCTTTGAAATGTCCTGAATAGATGCTTGACAGAGGAGAAACAGCTGAAATTTTAGAACCACTGAAGGGTKTGGGTTGGACAGAACCCTAAAGCTCATCTTGTTCCAATCCCCTGCCATGGCTAGGGTCATTTACCACTACTGTAGGCTGCTCCCAGCCCCAGTATCCAGCCTGGTTTTGGGCACTGCCAGGGATCCAGGGGCAGCCAGAGCCTCCTCACAGCCAAGAGTTCCTTCCCAATATCCCAYCTAACCCTGGGCAAGCCATTCYCTCTTKCCCTGTCACTKGGYYCCTTCTCCAAAATCCTTCTCCAGCTCTCCTGGAGCCCCTTTATGCACTGGAAATGGTTCTSATATCTCCCTGGAGCCTTCTGTTCTCCAGACCGCACCTTCCCAGCTCTCTCAATGCTTTTCCATGTTAAGGATAACCAGGTCTCCTAATTCTTTAAGACACATCCTCTGGCACTGGATCAGCACAAACAGCACATTGTGAATTACCCTTGATCAAAACTGCCAATTTATAGTCTGAGTACTGGTGAGAAATAGTCAAACAAAAAGGCATTGTTTTCTCCCAAATATCAGATAGATGCTGGAAAAATAATTAAAATAGAAGCCTCCAAGACAAGTGCTCTTGGAAGAAGTAGCAGAGGCAGTAACTCTTTACAGCTGAGCCCCTGGCTGTGGCAGGGAAGGGGCAATGCTCCTGCTCACAGCTGCAGAGCTGCAGCAGCAGCCACAGCCAGGCTCCAGCTCCTGCTGAGCACCTCTGYGAGGAGAAGCCCTCTCAGAAAGCCTCTGCATGGAACACTGTSATGGCTGTGAGACAGGGACACTGCTTCTGCAGAATAATATCTGATAGAAGATTGAATGCATTTGCACATTGAATATATGGTGAACTTCATCACAGACTGAAGTGATTAGAAAACAAAACAAAAGGGTAGAAGAGCAAGAGTGCTATTTGTATATGCTCCTCATTTTTCTTACAATCCTAGCAATCTGTAACTACTTCACTGTTTATGCTGTAAAAGATGTATTTCCTCAGAGAAGAGGTTCACGAAAGGTACAAACTGCAAAGGCATGAAATACCAGACAATTTTCCTACCCCATACACAAGGCAGAGTATCAGCCCCAATTTTCCACCAAGTACATGATGGCACTGTCATCATACATCTAATGTTCAAGTGCCAAACAGCAAGCAAGTGGAGTGTATCTCCCAGCATACTTGTAATGACTAAAGGACAGCAGCACCGTTTCCTTCACTATTAAAAAGATTTTGCTTTACAATTCTTGACCTAGGGAGTGGGAGCAGTAGGAATATTGCTGGATGGGAAAGCAGAGTGAGTGCAACATTCTGTTGTATGATTATCTCCTGTTATTGCTGATACCATGACCTACCTGTCAGCTCTCTCTAAATCCTATTTGCTAGCCCATTTACATTTATAAAATGTCATACTCTGGCTAAAAATGCTGGAGCACTTTTCCTTTTTTTTTTTCTTTTCACATCCTTAGCAGGGTCAGTCAGCAATCTCAGTAAAATAAACATAATAATATGGGCTCAGTAAAATAAACACGACAATATGAGCTTTGTCTGAAAAACCTAGCAATTTAGATACTTAAGAAAAGCTTTCAAAAGCATAACATCTGTGTGACACTGGCCCATTGCAAGAGCAATGTTCAGTTTCTGGACAGGTATTCTGAACCTGAGAGCTGAGACTTGTTCTGTTGCAATCACTGCAGTTTGCAGGTTGTGTAAAGGGAAAGCACTTCCTAAAGCAGCAGTAATAAAAACTTCATCCTCATCCCATCGCAGAAAATGAGGAATTTAGGAGTAGGCTAAATGTACCTTGTACACTGCAGAGCCTCCCACGATCCAAACCATGTCTACTTTACTTTGTAAYTCTGGTGAATCCAAAAGAGCCAAAGCGTCATCCAGACTTTTGGAAAGATAATGTGCTCCTTTCGGGGCTTCCCTAGAAAAAGCAAAGTTTTATTACTAAAGAAATAAAGGACTATTCATCATGATCATCAATAAAAGCTAGACACATCATGTGCTTTGCTGAATTAACAAAGAACCAAAAGCTTCCTATTAGTTAATTATTTTGAAGTGCCTGCTATTGCCAAATTGTGTTAGAAGCCTCATCTGACTGCAGGATTGTTTAATAGATCACATCCTAACTGTAATTTAGGGTCAAGCCAAAAATAGGAGTCATTAYAAATTACAAACCTGAAATTTCATAACATGTTTTTGAAAAAGCATAACTGAGAAATTCACATATCTAGACCAGAAATATATAATCTATAAATTAATTAAATTCTGATAATATAGAAATTAAATGTAGATTTTTGCTTGAATTCCAGAATATTAATGTTTTATTCAATAAAACTRGTCAAAAAACCAAAATACCCTGCCCACCTCCAGAATCACCTGCAAATACATCAACATCCTGCAAAGCAATAAATCACTGCCAGTGCCCATGTTTATTTAAGAGTATTTGGGTGACTGTGGCCAATGCATTCAAGAAGAGAGCTCTGAAAAARGACAGTTCATCCACAAATCCTAATAAAAATAAACTTCAAAAGCCTGATTTAGAGCCACCAATCTATGCAGGAATTAGAGAAATTCAGTTAAATACATGAGTCAGAAACACTACTGAAAATTGTCAAATGGTTTGTGAGTAGAGCYAGAAGTAGTACTCATGATGCAAAGCATAATGCCAATTACCTTGTGAATGAATTWAAAAAAWTTAAAAATTAAGAGTGAAGTAGMTGTAACACTCAGAACCAACAGCWGAACCACTTYCTATCAGATATAAMAATTGCTACATTTGGAACTAYTGTATTTTGTAATGCTACAGACATRTTTTGGTRCAGGTTTTTATTTGTTTTACAGAGCCTGTATTTATCATACTCACTTGAGCTCCCTGCTGAGCACAATATTAATTCTGTCTTTCAAAGGACGGTTCTTCTCAGGAATGGAGAACCACGTTTTTTTACCCATTATCACAGCATTCTGTTTACCTGAACAAGAGAGAATGTATTTGMATTGTTTAGCAACACTCACAGCTTCACATCCCTTTCCAAGCCCATCTTCAGTTTAACCAAAGCACAGGCTCAGGCCCCAGCTCTGAAGGTGTTACAGGTGCTCAATCATACCCTAACATTCACCTGTAAATGTAATATCTGATCAAACCCAACCATTCACAACCTGGTTACCTCTTACATACAAAGCTGCTAAGGAAAGGAATATTCTTCCTTAGGAGGAAATGGAGAAATAAACATAATGCCATAGTAGTCTTGTTTTTCCACGTCGTTTCCAAATTAGTGTCAGCAGAGGCAATAGTGTGAAGATTTATGGCAGCATAATCCATTAAGCAGTCTGGTTATGAAGCAGCTTACCTGCCCAGTGGCCAAACTCACAGTTAAGCAAAAGATCTGCAAGCAGGGTGGAGCAAAATGTTTCCTTTTAATTGTATTTSAAACATATTTTTCCTTGATCACAGGTAATCTGTGCCAGGTAAAATGCAACTTGCAGACATCCGAAAAGACTTATCATATAAATGTCAATTGTGTTCTGTCCTTTTTTTTGTACATACAAAAGGGTTACAAAGTCATTATAAATTACAAAGGTTCCAAAGGGCTGGATCAGGTCTCCAAGATATAAATAAAATCTTTCACTTAGGACTGTTTCAAAATGAAATTAGACATTTCCTTGTGGATTATGGAACAGATCTTGAAGCCAGAAAATGGAGTAAGTCAGCTAACCAAAACAAGGGAACATATTCAGCTGACCAGAAGCTTTACCAAAAAAGTGAGTTTTAACAGCAGCAATTCCCCCGCCCTCAAATAAATCAAGAAAAGGTGACCACGTTGTCAAACATCGACAGTATTTCTGCTCTATGCTATCCACATGGCTTGGATTTTCTGATGCATGGCTCAGCACTCAGAAAGTTCAGCAAATTTATAGTCACAAGGGTCAGAGGGATGGATCAAAGGGCCTGGGCTGRGCTACAGCAAACAAATTAGATAAACTACTGCAGCCTGAAAAGAATAAACCACCTCTGCTAATTAAGCAGCTTGTGAAAACCTACCAACTTCTAACTTGGAGTTCCACTTTAAGACTTTTTAGGTAAAATTTAGGTGAAGTTTTTTACACTCTTTTGGTGAAAGAAGTACTTCAGAATTGCTTTACTACAGATCACCTCCACCTCCGCTGAAGTATCTGATTCATCTTCTTTCCTCATCTAACCCAAACKATTACAAAGGGCTGAAATTCTGGGGAGGTTTATGAGGACAGGCTGTGTGCAGAAGAGGGCTAAGAAATGCAAGAAAAGCAAAATTCCGATTTTTGGGTGTCCGATGCCCCACAGCCCGCATTACCTTCCACGTGGGACGTGCTCGTCATTCTCTGGAAATACTTGTACTCGTTCCTGCCGGGGAAGCACCAAGTGCGTTACAACCTGCCCTAAGAATAAGTTCTCTCTATTTCATTTTGCGATTTTCTCTAATTGTAACAGAAATCCCCACATATAAAGGGAGAGTTGGCGGATCCCGGGAAGGTGCAGCTGGACGGGACCTGGGCCGGTGCCACGGCCGAGGCAGGACCTTTGTCCCCCGGCTGTGCTTACATGGGCGATAACCAGAGCCCACGCCATGAGCGGTTCCCCGCCGCCACGCCGTGARGGGAAGCCACCCCGACATCCCCACAGCCCCGCTCCCGCCACGSCGCCGCTTTCCCGCCTCACAGCGCATCCCCCGAGGAACTACAGCTCCCAGCGTGCCCCGCGCCGCGCGGCCACAGGCGGGCGCGGAGGGGCCGCGCGGGGCGCGCTGGGAGCTGTAGTGCGGGCGGGCCGCCCGGCGGCAGCGGCGGTATACCTGAGGGGCGGCCAGGGCAGCCGCCCGTCCTTGCCGATGCCCATGTTCTGGCTCACGGCCACGATGGAGTTGAGCGAGCGTACCATGGCCGCTCCGCTCTGCGCGCCGGGGCGGGCCGGGGCGGGCCGAGCGGGCGCATCCGGCGGGAGGCGGTGCTGTGGCGGGGGATGCCATGCCGAGGGGCCGGCGGGGCGGCCTGGCCGCGGGGCAGCCGGTGCTCAGCAGGTTCTTCGGAGCGGCGGCGAGCGGCGGCCAGAGAGGCGGGCCCCGCCACACGGTGCGCGCTGGGAGCGGGGCGAGAAGGGCACAGTCGCTTTCCGGGGTCCCGGTGTCCCCTGTGCGGGGCACAACCGGCGGGACACGGCCACAAGGCCGCGGTGACACCGGGCACTGGTACCAGGCATCCCGGGAGCAGCCTGGCAGGACAGACACGGAGTTATTGCACAGGGTCTTGGGGAGGCCACAGGGAGGATTTGGGGTCTGGAGCATCTCTGTGCTGAGCAGAGACTGCGGGAGCTGGGCCTGCTCAGCCTGGAGAAGGGAAGGTGTGAGGGATCCCATCAATCCATACAAACACCTCACAGGGGACAGAGAATGGGCCAGACTGTGTTTGTGGGGCCAGGGACAGGATGAGGAGCAATGGCCATAAAATAAACCACGAGTTTCCACCTTTACAGCGAGGGTGCAGAGCCCTGGAGCAGCTGCCCAGGGAGGGTGTGGAGTCTCCTCTCTGGAGAAATCCCAACCCCACCTGGACACGTTCTTGTGTCACTGACCCTGCAGTGACAAGGGATTGGCCTGGATGGTCTGCAGAGATCCCTTCCAACCCCAAATATCCTGGGATTCTGTTCTAAAGATTATTGTTGAAGTAGGAATCAGGTTTGCCCTGGTATTGGCAAAGGGGTATTCTGGGAGCACAGATTGACAGCTGAATGGAAATCACCATCAGCTTATGAAACATCATTTCCAATTATATAAGAGATAATTGAGATGGTGACAGACAGGGTTCTGTCCACATCCCTATTTTAAATCAGTCTGGGATCAATCCTGGGATTCTGTCATCAAGGATGTGTCTGTTTTGTAGGAGCTGGAGCCAGGGGTAGCTTTGGTGAGTTGGGTCCATGTCACTGGGGCCTCACTCCAGCGTTGGACCCCTGGCAYGTGTTGTGCCTCATAGTTTTGCAAAATGTGGAATATGTTGAGATTATTTTAAGTCAGGAATGTTCTTTGGTGTTTGATCTTTATGTACTTCGAAGGCTGACCAACAAGAAATGAGACCTGATCAGTGGGATTAGTCAGGGAAAAGCAGCTGTGTACAGCACCTGGATTTAATTTATATTTTCCAGTCTCCCTGTAGTTACTGTTTCCAGCCCTTTCTTTTTTCCAGCCCTTTGCTTTTTCTACCTGTGTCTCAAGTCAGCTATTTTGATTACCTTTGATCCAAATATATTTTGAAAGGTGTGATTACAGCTTTCTGCCCCTGTAGAAAAAGCTTCCTAATTAGTATTAATTTGTTGGTATTAACAGTGGACTTGGAAACTGCTACTCATGTGGGCTCTGCTTATATAGAGATTTTGGGCTTAGTGAGGATGGAGTTCCTGTTTAGTTCTAAGGAAATTGAAATTCCCCAGCTGAACCATTTGAGTTGCCTTATGAAATGTGGAAGCAAGCTTCTGGAATAGCATACTTCTCTGCCAATTGTTTATGTTTTATTGGAGTTGTAAGTTTCTTCTTCATATTTAGTCAAGCTTTTTATAAGAGATCAATGATGGAACAGCATAAGTTGATGAATTTTCTGTTTACAGAGTGTTCAGAGTGCATGTTTCAAAAGACAGCTAAGGAGCAGGTTGGTCCAAACCCCTCTAGCTTGGCCTTGAACACTTCCAGGGATGGGATAGGATTGTTGGATTATTTTGCATGAACTGCTTGTGAAAATGTTGGTTGCATTATTTTCTTTCAGAGGATAGCAGAGAGAAAAGGTAATTGAACTCAGTTTAATTTCTGTTTCAGGCTTCTGAGTTTGGCATCAAAAGRAGCACATCTACCGAAAGTGAAGAGCCATGTGAGAAGAAGACCAAGGCACGACAAATTACTCTAGAAGAGTTCTGTAACCCACTGAAGACTAAAARTGAGGATAAAAGTGGGTTGATTGTAAACAAACCTTCAGGTATTGACAACCAGTAAATACATTTTCCATTGTTAAAWGTGAAAAAGTGTTTTGGCAGCTGCTTTGAGGAGCATCCCTTGGGTGGAAGATAGGYCTTTGCAGAGCCATGGTGAGCACCTTTCTGTGGCTCAGAAGCTGGCATATGAACATTGCTTAAATTATTTTGCAAAGTGCTCTTCGTCAGACTGAGCTTTACCAGGTTTCTAAGTCAGTAAGGTCCAGAGGTCCAGGCAGAGATGCTGCCATTTTCCTTGCTGTGTTGGTTGAGGAGTCTYAGACCTGTTCTGAAGCATGACTGACACTGACAGCTCTGTGGAGCCCAATTTGTGGCTGCTGTGCCTGAAGGCTTCCTCAGTGTCAATAGTTCCAGTGCAGGGCTCCTGCTGTGGAGCATCAGCTGCCCTGTTGCCTCAGAAAGGCCAGAATTCCACCTTTGAATAGAGATTTAAAAAGTTAAGGTTACTATGAAAACAGGTCAGTGAATAAAAAGATCATTACATTTCAGTAAAAAYAATTAACCTCTTAATTTTCAAAGTGGCAACTCTTAAATTTGTTGGTGTAATGGTTTGAAGTATCACTAGGACACCCTCAAGAAACACTGTCAGCTTAAAAAAATGTACTGAAAACATCTGCTTAATTGCCAGTATTCTTGACTGATTTCGTGGCTGTGCACTGGTCAGTCCAAAAACAGTGATGCATTTCTTCCCCCATGGGAAGAAGCACACAAGTGAGGAATATTGGTTTTTCCAGGGAGATTAACCAAGCTGTTTATGTGCATGGCAGAAAGGCTTCAGTGGGAGAGGAGAGGGAATGTAGGGGAAAGAAAGATGGAGCAAAATGGTTGTGCTTACTGATGTTATTCTGATAGACATTCTCTTTTAGAAAATAAATTGTTAATATGTTTTTGTTGTCTATTTTCACTGAAGTAGAACCTCAGAAGCGTGAAAAGCCCCGTATCTGTTTGCAAACTCTGGACAGACTGAGAGAGTTCTGCAGTGATTCAAACCAGCAATGTACCAGAGTCCAGAAGGATGGCTTTCAGCAGAAAGAATCTCTGGAGAAATGTCCCARTATTACTGGAAGCAGCTCACAATTGGAAAATCCTCTTCCATCTGGKGACACTGGCCCGAAGGTCACACAGAAGGTACGCAGAGCTTTGGTCCTGTGGTGTGTGTAATTGCTTGTTATGGGTTAAACCAGGGAACTTTGGCACTTTTGTGTTGCTGTGACACAAARAGGTGCATCAGAACCCCAGAGCAGCTCCTGCACTCTCTGCAGGGTGAGCAGGATGCCTGCCCTAGCTCTCCAGCAGTACCACTGAACAGCAGCATCATGAGAGAGCAAAAACCCTGGCACTGTGTCTTGTGCTCTGAGTGAATCTGTGCTGCCCTAATAACACGTGTTCAGTGTTCACTTCACTTCACTTGCTTTCTCTTCCACCAGTTTTGATGGGGGTCACCAAGTTTCTAACAGGCTTTCTTTGCAAAAATAGTGCTTAGGATTGTCACTGAGATGCAGCTTAATCCAGTTGCTGGTAAATCCAGCTAGTAAAGGTATCATTGCTTTTTCACTGGCACAAGATGGGGTAACTGGCATGAAAAATTATTATGATGTGTATGGATCAAGTCAAGACACTTGGGTGGAATAATAGTACTGTGTTTCCCATTTAATTAGGGGGCTAATTAACTTCAGTTAATTGGTGGTTTTGGGGGTCAGCCTGCTCAGTTTGATATATTCAGGTCCTGGAAGGCATCCAATGGTTGACTGTGTCAGCTGCTCTTTGCTGGAGTTCTGCATCTGGAATTTGAGGGAAGGAGGTTGTACAAAAGGCTGTACAGGTGATTTTAACCTTCCCTGCATCAAGGCTGTGACCTGTCTGGTTTTGTGTGAGTGTGGGATCCTGCTGCTGAAGTGGACAGCTTATGGCAAGAACTTTCTGYTGTGTTGAGGGATTGAGATGATGAAGGAGTGCTCAGCTGGAGAACACAAAACTGATTCTAGAGCTGGCTTGCCTCCCTTGGAATGGCTCCTTTTAGGTGTTGGTGTCTTGCTTTTTGTTTTGTAACCTTCCTTCAGCTGCTGACTTACAACCATCTCAGCAATTCAGCTTTTGTGTCTGTTTTYACTCCTTTTTGCCTTCTTTCATGCCCTTATTTCACATGCTTTGTCACAACAGTTTCCTGTAAAATGAGCCAAGGTCGTCCTGCTTGGCTGGCACAGACCTTGGGTTGAAGAGCRCCAAGTCCCTGGGCTGAGGATTTTGCAGCAGAGACATCTGAGCTCCTGAGTTCTGGGCACAGTGCTCAGCTTTATTTGTGCTGGGCTGTGTTCTCTTGCTTGATGGTGTGCAGATGTGGGGATTTTGCAYTTAGAGCTACGTGTTCTTTTTCCCCAGCTGTTCTCTGACCTCACTTTTTGTACATTCCCATGACCCAAAGTATATGATTTAAACTGTCTCTGTGTTTTTCCTGTTTTTACTGTTGCTGTTAAACAGTCAGTTCACTTTGTTTCTTGTGATCTGAATGGGACGCTTGATAGAAATGGAAATTTAATGGATTTGTTTGCAGATACAGAATTTATGTAATGACCTGATCAATTGTGTTTTGAATAGTAATGTGTAAAAAATTTTTGGAGGGTGTTGCTTTGTATTTTTTTTAATATTATCGGTACTTGTTGGTGAAATATAGGTGAGGAGGAACTTGGCTGTMGGTGAAATACACCTTTTCAGCATTTTTCTCTGCACTTCTGAACTCATTACTTTACTGATGATACAGAACAACACTGAGTTGTAGAGCTGAAGTGCTTGGCAAGAATAGGCTACATAATGTCATTGTGAATGATAAACTGCAGACAGAGTGGTCTCAAAGCCTTTCACATTTAAGGTTTCAGAAACTGTGGTATAGATTTTCTGTGATTAATTATTAAATTRAATTATTCTGGGAGACGTGCTGAACTTATATAGGAAGTGCAGATTGGAGAAGGAGTACGGTTTTGGTGGCTGAGACGGGGAACTGAGATTCAAATTGGTTTATTTCCTGATTTGCTGTGGATTTTTGGGACATCATTAATCTCTCCATGCCTGAGTTTCTCACCTGTACACTGAAGCAGTAATTCATCCTTATTTCAATGTATGGCTAGTTGTGACTGCCCAGCCTTTGCAGCCTGCATTGTCTTGGTCTGTGCTTTGAGTACCCTGCTAGCAGGGTTCTGATTTCACCTGATCTGTCTGAGGACTAAACAACTTCAACTTTCATGACTTTTTAATTCCTTTAATTTGAAATATACTGTATGCTGTAAATTCTATTTTAGTAGTTGGGCTGCAGCTTTGGGGGCTCTTCAATGCAAGAGCAGTCTTTAGCTCTGTGGTCTGTGTAAGCCAAGGGTGGGGGGCAATTGATTTGTTTCATGATTCCTAATTATATTTTTCACCTTTTATTTACAGGAGGCATTACAATGTAATCTGAGTCAGTTTTCTGCATCTCTCAAGTCCCATGAAAATACTCAGTGTGCTTCAGATACAAATCGTAACAGAAGAACCAAAACCATTTACACTCCACTAGAACTCCAGTTCATAGAAATGAAGAAAAAGTATAAAGATGCTGTTCTGTGTGTGGAATGTGGATACAAATACCGGTTCTTTGGAGAGGACGCAGAGGTAATTTTTTCTAAGGTTATGGAAAAATACTTGCATTATGGTGGTGTCCTGCTGGGTCAATGACTGCTCCCAGAAGGGCARCTTCTTTGGGGGAATAAGTGATGTGGGTTTCTTGGTTTTGTTTTGTTGCTTGAAATTAGGATAAAAAAATCTCTGCATGCTYAAATTGAAGATTATCCATTATTCATACATTATTTTGCCAAAATGACATTTGTTACTTGTAAGCACATGGTAGTGCATGCTATATTGTGTGTTGACAATTTAAGGTGAGTTCCTGGGATAATTATTTGTCAGAGCTAAAGTTTAAAAACTTTGAGAGGTGGATTTTCTATCACGGCTCAGAACTCTACTATGTAATATGTGATATTGGTAATGTTTCAATTTGAAAGATGGTAGTGTTGAAATAGATTAATCTATCAGGGATAGCCGGGGTATAGAGAGCATCTTGAATGTGTTTCAGATGTGTTACCTACACACATCAGATCTGTAGGAACTGGGAAGGATTTTATAACAAATGTAATTTTAAAGTGACGGTTCATAAATGTTTCGTAATGCTTTTACTTGTGATCTGTCCCAAAGTTGTTTCTACCAACCTTTGTTTGGTGGTATTTCCACACTTGAAACCAGTGAGAAATGTTGCTTGGTTACTGGGAATTCATTTTCTCCATCATATTTGTGCTCTGTAATTTGTCTGCTCATTTGCTGGTGTACTTAGAGTCTAGAAATAGAAATATGCAGTGCAGATAGAGAGGTCAGTGTTTGACTGCAGGTTCTGCTTAACACCCCATTCTCTGATCAGTGAGCACCTGCCTTTTTGCTGAGGGGCAAAAAGACACATCCAAATCGCACATGATAATGTCACATTTCAGTATGTGTTGTTACTCTTTTTTACCAASTATTTAGTTCCCAGTGCTGATCAAAATATTGATTTTTCGGTATGCTAGTTGGTGGCCAGGCTAATTCCATCTTTATGACCAAAAACTAAATGCCTTCATTCCTGCTGTGTTTTTAGTGATGTGAAAATCATTTGACCTTTTGTTGAGCTGTGTTTGGGACCCTCTGTGTGCAGCGTGGGTGGTTTACCTCACAGTGGTAAAGATCAAGGTGCGACCTCAAAACCTGACACCTGCAGCCTGTGATAGTGAATCCCCTGTTTATGGCAGCAGTGCTGGGACAGGAAGGTGGAGGGGCCCCTCCAGRCCTTCTCCTGGAATGTTTTCCCTTTGTCACTGGGCTTTTAATTGTAGCTGTGCATCACTGTTGTCATAGAGATAAGCTCCTTGCCTTCTTGAATTACTCTGTGACCTATTGGCTGCCTCTTGCTGTGCCTTGCAGATTGCAGCCAGAGAGCTGAACATTTACTGTCACCTGGATCACAACTTCATGACTGCCAGCATTCCCAGCCACCGGCTCTTCGTCCACGTGCGCCGCCTCGTAGCCAAGGGACACAAGGTTCCCCCTGACTTCTGTAAAACTGAGCACAGATCAGCACTGAGAGAACTTGCACTGCTTGTACCAGAACCTCATTTCAGCTGAGAAATGGGCAGCTTTGTTATCACMCTCCCCGCAATAGGAATGGCCAACTTCCCTTTGTTTCAATTTGTCTATGCTGGAGGTGTTGTGACCCTTCAGCAGATTCAGAGAAGTATCTTCTTTTTTTTCAAGAACAGTTCCAGAACAATTATACCCCAGTATTTCTATATGAAGTTTTTGCATTTTATAAGGAGAAACGTACATTTCCTCTCTCTCTTTTATTTTTCCTCACATCCTTGTTTTTCTTATCCTAGCCCAATCTTTTTTTTTTTTTTTTTCTGTGTCTTCCTGTTCTGGATCCCTGTAATTCTGTGGCTTTCTGGTGATAATCTCTTTTTCTGCTTCCTTTTCTAAGAAAAGGACTTGCTGATTCTAAATTGGATGCAGTAACCATTCTCTAATAAGAACTGATCTCCAGCTAAATTGTTTCGAAATAGGACAAGAAGCACAGGGACAGAAGTTGAGAGGGCAGTTAGGCGTAGGAAAGAGGTCAGAAAAAGCAGTGCCTTATAATCTCATTAGTARGATTGATGTGAGAGCCCTTTCTGTTTATGATGTATTCCAGCTTGAATTATACACTTGTTGTTTGCACTTCTTAAAATATTACCAGGTATATAGAATTATAAAAACAATAATTCATTACCAGAGGTCTAACTTCATGTCCTTTTTGTCTGCCTATAGGTTGGAGTAATAAAACAAATGGAAACTGCAGCACTGAAAGCTGCTGGAGAAAATAAAAGCTCTCTCTTCAGCCGCAAGCTGACTGCCCTCTACACTAAGTCTACACTTATTGGAGAAGATATCCTTTTCAAATGAACTTGGTTTCAAACTAACCTTTGGAGAGGCCTTGATTCTTGTATTAGCACCAGGATGGAACATGAGCAGCTGGTGGCTGGCATAAGAATGGCAGCAGGAAATAAAGTTCCTTTAATTTTATGTTGTGGTGAAACATCTTGATGGCTTTACATGTAATTTAATCTCTTCATGGATGTAGGTTTGTTGTGTTTGCACTCATTGCTTTCTGAAGTCAGGGAATGGATTTACCCAATCTGCAGTGTCCTGCATGTCTTGCCTGGAAAATGGAAGAATGAGATGCAAACAGCTTTTAACCAGTAAATTTAAATTCTTTTTTTTTTTTCCATTTTTTGTTTTCCTCTATCTCTTAACTTTTAAAATTTAATTTTTCAYACTAACTTACTAGATACCAGGAGCTAAAAAGATTGTTGGATTAATGTCTGGAAGTAGAAGAGTTAGATCCAGGAAACCCTGTGAATAATGCACCCAAGCCTCTGCACTGTTTTTTTTTTAACATTTATTACATGTGAACCCTTTGCTGAAGCTGGATGATTCTGTAGAAGTTGAAGAGGTWACAGCAGATGTCCCTGATAACTACCTCCTCTGTATCTGTGAGAATGGGGACAACCCGAAAGACAGGAAGAGAAGTGACATTGTTACAGGCATTATGGTAAGCTGGTTTCTCAGGAAGTTAGTGTTTTAGGGTTTGCGTAGGGCTGTTTTGTTGTGGGTTTTGGTTTTTTGGTGGAAGTGGGTGGCTACCTTGTTAAATTCATGGCTGTTCTGTCTTTTAGATTTTATTTTGCAGGGGAGTGGGAATTTTTTTTTTTTTTCTAAAAAAGAGGCACTTAAGGTAAGATATCTATGTGTGAATATGATGATTTTATATTTAAAAACTGCAGAAAAGGTATGGAGTTGATAGTTGAATATTTGTCAAACTGGATTTGCTGCTGTTTCACTTGAAAAACAGTATTTGTATTTTAACCAATCTTTAGTTCAGATACTTTACAAACTTCCATGTTTGTGCATTTTTAGGGTGAGTATTTCAAAGCTTGTGAGCACTTTTTTCCCCTACAAAATACTATTCTTTAGAGCATGAGACTTAGGACTTTTTACCATTTACTCCTTAGATTTGTATTGTCTTTTATAGTGAAGATTAAACTTGCAACTGTATACCAGCAAAACACAATGATCACTGAAGCCCAGTCAGCTGGTAATGAATTAATTAAAAAGTTTCTGGCTGTGCCTCTGTTGAATGTCACGCTGCAGCAGGGAAAGAACAACAAAAGCAAGTGTTCAGATTCCAGTTTGAATTACATGTGCATTTCACAGACTTCAGTTAACAGATTTGTCTGGTATTAAAAATTGAACAGTGATGGACTGGTAACAACAGGAGCACTTTTACATTTGTGAGGTATTGCTGCCACTTAACAAGAGAAAGTTGTGTTAGTGTTTGAAGTTACTGTTGTATCATGGGTTTGAAAAAAAACCACAATGGAGTTTTTTCATCTTTTGCTGTGTGTGGGGTGCTGTGTTGTTTTGCACTGTACACCGTAGATTTTCTTTCTGGCAGTTTCTTAACAATTTGAGCCTCTGAAGCACTCCCTGAAAATGTAAATATCTGTGCAATGGATATATATATATATTTCTGTTTGGCAGGCCATCCAGCCAACTACAGGAGAAGTAATTTTTGACAGTTTTCGGGACTGCGCTTCCCGCTCCGAGTTGGAGAGTCGAGTTCTACGCCTGCAGCCAGTTGAGATAATCCTTCCATCTAGGCTGTCAGATCAATCTGAAAAGCTCATCCACAGTATAACCTCCATGAGGTAYGTTCTCTTGGGGTTTTGTTGTGGGACTGTCTTTCCCTCAGCCGGTGGTGGAGCTGGGATCCAGAAGCAGGTATGGATGTGCTGTTCAGTCATGGCCCATTTCAGAGTGGCTGTTGTTTGCTGTAGCTGTTCCCAAATCCCACAGAATTCAGGGCTCTTGCTCCTAARCTTTATTTAGACTGAAGTTCATGGCTTCTGTCTCTGGCCTGTGAAAGTTTTGTGCACTTTAACATTATCATCATAATCCTGCCACCACACTTCTGATCACAGCATCTGCTGGAATAATTTCCAACCTCATGCACTTACCTTTCAGATCTGAAAGAGGTGTCATGTGGCTTTTTTTCCTGTTTGTTATAATTTTAAGTCTCTAAAAGACATGAAACTTGRATTTCTGTTTATGTAGATAGGTGTAGAAAACCCTTGCAACTGGTATTTCATCCTGTTTGTCCTAKTGCACTATCTTGATCTTGGGTACAGACTTGGAAGTACTGTGACTGATAATCTCCTTGCAGACTGATAATCTCTGTATATTTCAAGAGGAAATTTATTACCTGTTTTCTGTGTCAGTTTTGCTGTGTAACAAAGCCAGAACAGGATGTAATTTTTAGGGTGATAGACRAAAGATGAAGCAATCCTCTGAGCAGAGGGGTTGAAATGTTGCAGATGTAATTTTTTTGAGAAAATTTCAGTTTCTTATTGTTCTGGGGCTTTTTGGTTTTTTTTGGTTTTTTTTTTAACCATGCAGTTTTGGGCTGTAGAGAGCTAGGTTAGAGCTTGACATTTCAATTTTGAATGCAATGGTCATTCTGGTGCCGGTTTGGGAGAGCAGTTTTGTTTTTTTTTCTTTGTGGGTTGGCTGGTTTTTTTTTTTTTTTTTGTGCACAGTTGAGAATGTTAATGAGTGGCTTCTTGTTTTTATGAAGACAAAAAATGCCACCCATTAGCTGATTTTGTGAACAGGTATTAGTTTGTAGTTTTTTCACCTTACCGGTAATTCACTAGGTAGCTTTCCAGTCTGAATGCCTTAATTACATGAGAGTGACAAAAATAGAGCACATTATTGCACTACACTTCAGTAGCCTCATTTTAAAAACAATTCTTTGTGGATTTTTTTTTTTTTGTATCAGAGATTAAACCACTAGAGGGCCCTGAAGTATTTCCTAGTGATTTCAGTGATTTCAATATGCTGCTTTCTTGTGCTTTTAATTAGGCTTCAGTTTTGCRCAATTTCTTTTGTACAGTTGTAATTTCCTTTTAATGGAGCTTATCTGTAGAATTCAGGTTTGGTTRTTGGCCCAATACCTGGTGATTTCATCCTTTCCCAGCTCTTTTCTAAAAACCTCTTGTTGAGAATCTTCTGTGAGCTGAGAAAAGTTTGATTTCTGCAATTTTTTGAAGACTTTTAACTAAAACCATGGGAACTAGATCTTATGCTTCAAGAAGGCTCTTCATCTCTTTTGTGTGTTAGGGATGCGGCAGAAGAACACTGAAATGATAAAAGCAGGGTAGAGATGAGGGAGAAATTGTCCCAGGAGAGCAGAGCTTGGAGAGGGGAAGAGAGGAGAGAAAAGGAGGGGATAGAAGAGGAGAGAAAATAGAGGAAATAGAAAAGAGGAGAGAGGAAAGGTCTTTCTGCTCCTCTTGTGTGGTCTAGGAATTGCACCAGGGATGATTTGGTGTTGGATGTTGCATATTAGGACTGGGCATTAAGTGACCAGGGTGATGTGGCCAGCACARAGACTGTGCTTATGGTTTCTAAAAGAATAAAATAAAATGTTGAGCCAAGGTAAAGCACTGCAGCTTTATGAGAGCAGATCTAAGTTGGTTCAGCACCCAGTTTCACTGACAGGAGTTGAAAGTSTCTGTGCTTCCCTTCAGTTTCTGTGAGATTTTTTTGTATTCTTTCGTATTCTAGGGCAGATTTAATGACTAGGAAATACTACTCAAAGACACTGAGCTGGAGGCCAGTTAAGAGCCTTCCCTCAAAAGCAAAGCTTGTATTAGAARTAGGTTATGAAACTTGGCTCAGGACGGACTGTTCTGCTGGGTACTGTCCTGTTCCCCATCTGTTGGTAACATCTGTTTGCAAGTSCTGACCCRTCTGGAGCAAAATCCTTTCATGGTTTTGATTTTGTTCTTTCTAGAAAACAAAAGGAARAACAAAGAAAAAGTCTTGCCTTTAGAAAAATTGTATGTTTTTTTCAGAAGAACACTGTGTTTTGTACTCCAGGTTCTTCCTAGTCAAGGGTCAGCACCCACCCTCCTTGATATAGTGGCTCCTTTAAAACTGGCATGCACTGGTCTTTTGATCTTGTTTTTGAGGCTCCTTTTGGATATTTTGGCTCTTCTCAGGTACACCTTTCTAATTTTTTTTGGAAAATTCAGTGCATCTTAGGAGTGCTCTGTATTTCCTCTTTTTTCCATTTGCCCTTTTTTTGCGGTGTTTCATTCTCTAGCATGAGAACACACTGATCACAGATACCTCACCTCCAACCCAAGAGATTCCACCCAGGTTTTGTTTAAGCTGCAGGTGGGTCTGCAGCTTGTTGCCCTGTGATAACTCCAAGATTCTGAAWGCAGGATTCAGGTTTCTGCTCTCTCCTGAGYCCTGCAGTGGYCTTTGGCCTAGAGTTTGTTCCCTTRAATTCCCTTCTTTTTCCAGCCCAATGAGAACTGACCCATCCTTCCTCTCAAGGCATGCTGTAGCCCCTCAAGTAGCTGATCCTCCATCATTATGTTCAACACAAGCCTTTTTWGTGTTTCAGGATTTCTGCAAATGTCACTTCAAGGTGTTTCTGCCAAGTTCAGTGYATACAGTCCTTTTCTTTAGCAGTGCCCTTTGCTTTTAGCTGTATCAGTTGAGGTCTCTCAGGTACCTGCTGGACTCCACTGGTGTTTTCCTCTCTARTTTCAGCATTTGTGCTCTCTTAGACTGAACTATACACATTCATTACACTTGGCCAATAGTGGTGTGCAGCACTAATTGCTGACATGAATGGAGTAATGGATTTATGTCATCAGTCAAGTAGAAACAGCTGGAATGAACTCTGACTTGTTAGTGTATATGAAATTCTCTTACTTTGTGGGTCTTTATATGTGGCTGATGGTTTCCCAGATCAGAGGATGCATTAATGATGAGGAATTTCTTTTACCATGAAGGAAATGGGCATTTATTTACATGGTTCRGTTCCTGAGGTTTGCAGATGAGCAAGGATGGGGGTTTGTGGTGGCACAAACAAAACTCCAAAGGGTTACAGTGAGAGTAAGCAGCATTTCATTAAATGGCAGAACAGAGGAGTGAGGTTTATTTAAAGTGCTGGTGATCATAAAAAACAGTTGTTTCATGGTTTGTATAGCTTATAATATTCCTGTGGGTTTTTAAGTAAAGGCAAGCTGTGATAAACAACTTGAAAWTGTTTTGTGTCAGTGGAAGCGACAAGCAGTTGAATTTGCAGCAGGAAAGAAAAAAGCAGCTGAGGTACAAAACCAGCAGTTGAGCTATTTTCTGTAAATGTAACCCCTAAAAGCAGCAGTGAACAGATGTGTATTGAGCAGAGAAGTGTTTTGTGCTGCTGAGAGTCCAGCCTGTCACCTGGGCAGCCCAGCTGCTTGAATTGGCCATGTCAGAGCTCTCTCCTTTTGAATGCACAGGGGAAACAACTCCATGACAGTATTAGCACCTAATAACCTGAAAGAGTTGTGGGATAGGTTTTTTTTTTCAGTTTAATCCTATGTCAGTCATGAAATGATGCTGTTCTCAATACTGGCATTCATTATTATTTTCTGCAGGTGGGGGAAGCGTGGGGCTTAAATCTCGTTTGACAAATGTTTTCTGTGTGAAGTGTACTCACCTGCCACACCTGCCTGCCTGCCCCTCACAGTTTGGGGCATCCTCTAKGTGGGATTACTGCTCCCCTATGCTCGTGGAGCTGTTACAAGAGGCAGTTGCAAACCCCTGTGTCCAAATGCAGTGCACAGCACTGTTCAAACCTAGAATGATAAATCAGATAAAAAATGTTAGCTTTGTCTTTACAGCAACAGCTGGCCTTTGCAGGCCTTGCCTTGCCCAGCCCTTATGYTTTCATAAATTCCCCGAGGCCAAAGCCCTGCTGAGCTTCCCCAGACTCACACCTGGTTCAAAGATGCATTATTTCTTATGTAAGRAAATATTTCTTCTGTGACTGCAAACAGCATGGAAAGCATGCTTTGTTCAGCGGCTGTACATGTGGCATTTGTGCACTGATCAGTAATATTCATGTGTTTGGATTTTTCTTCCCCTCACCCTTTGAGATAAAAATTACTAAATGAGGAATGATTAAATCTTGAGCTTGATGCTCATCCAGTTTCTTCGTGTCACGAAGTGAACTTTCCACATAGGAAAAACTCCTACCTCATAAAGAGAAGCAGGGAAAATAAAACTTTAAAGCCTTGGTTTGCATGTATTGGCAACTATTTGGCTTATTATTACAGAATAGATCAGAACCTGTAGGAGGTGACATTTAAATTATGGTACTTTTTTTGTTCTCTCTGGTTGTGATGTTGCTTGTTTTTTCTCTTAGTATGTGTTCATATACTGTGATTTTTCACATATTCAAATGGAGAATGACTCTTAAGCTCTTAAAACTGGCGTGCAAGTTTAAATCTTCTTTAACAGTCTATGAATGTTGGCATATTTGTTGAAGTCCTAGCGTTTTCTTTTTAATAAGTACTTCTTGTTCATAATTTATTCATCTTTGAAGCTGACTTGGGATGTAACTCTTTTCCTGTGACAGTGGATAACTAATATTGTGGATAACTTTGATGTGTTAACTTCTCAGACATTACTTCTTCCCACACTTCCTGCCCTGTTAGTGCCATGAGTTGGAAATTGAGCAGTTTTAATCTGAATAATGTAAGCGAGATAAATATGTGACAGAGAGAGACTGAGGCTGTGTGTGTGTCTGACGTTCAGGTAGCAGTGATGTGGAGCGAGGAGAGGAATGAAATCRTGGTTCCCAGCCCCTCCTGAGCTGGGGAGGAGAGAAAGGCCATGGGTGTATTTATTTTTCATAAACCCAGAATATATTCGTTTTCCTAATTTTGAGGAGAATAAAACTCAAGTGGGTTTTTTTGTGCCATCAATCTACWGAACTGATTAATGTGAAAGAAAGTGAGCTAGGAAGAGGAAGAAAAGCCTTTAATTTAAGTGAGACWGTTATTTAGCTGTCAAAAATCCTTACTTAGAGTATTAATTGATTTGTTCAGCTGTTTTAATTGCCTGAAAAGACAACACATGCATTTTCATCTTGAAGTGGTGAAGTTAAACCTCACCATAAAGCGTTCTGTGTATATTGCACTTGCTCCTAATGGATTTGAGAAAAAAAAAAAAAACAACCCAACTTGGTTTGTCTCTAAAATTTAATGCTGGGATTGGTGCTTTGAGTTAATCTGGTGAAAACAGACCTGTGTGATAGAGCAGTCCAGGTGTGAGTAAATTACACATGGCTCAACCTTTGGACCCAGCCAGAGTCAGGCCACAGACCTGACCTGGCACCAGAGTCTGAATTCTAATGCCCTTGGGTTGCCTAAGTAAAGAAATGCTTTCAGAGCCATCATAATCAAATGCACTTATCATTAACTTCAATTCAGTTATATTTTGGAATGCATGTTTTGGAATCTGCTGTTCTATTCTCAAAATCTTGATGTGATTTTGTAAGCCGTGGCAGAGAGGAAGCTACCCACTCTATATCAAATAATAATCCTGTGGTGTGTAATTAGCTTCCTCTCAAATATTATTGATTGCAGAGTAACACTTTCGATTTTTACATGCTGAGGAAGGAAGTTCCAGAATGGAATTTCACCAGGACCTTTGCAGTGCTCCTGGGGAGTAAGAGTTGTCTCTGTGTTCCACTGTCCCTTTCACATGATCATTGCAAAAGTTTTTGTGGCTTCATAGAGAACTCCAGCAGGTAAAACAGAGAAAAGAGAAAACCACAAACACAAAGAAACTCTTCCTTTTAATATAATCCTTTTTTTTTTTAATTTGTTTTTTAAAGAAAGAGAACTTGATTGTGACCATGTTGACAGTTGTACCATTTCAAGYCAGCTGTTGAGATGGGACTGAGCAGGGAGCTGAAGTTCCCTGCTTGCAGCCCATGCACAGGAAGGATTTAAAAAATATGAARGAATTAATGTGTATTAATAGGGATGTCTTTTCAAATGCTTCTGGCTCATCATTGGCTGTGAGCAAGATCTAGACCTGTACCCTTTATGTCAAGCTGGGTGAAGGGAATTCTTGTGATTTTGTTGGGAACATTCTTACATAGACAGATTATACCAACAACTTTGTGTATTTTAAAACACAGGTACTGAATGAAAAGAAGGGTCTTTTGTGCCTTGTGAGCAAAAATCCTTTACCTGGCAAAAAAATCTCAGTTTCATTTAGTAGCTTTATTCCTCTACTCCCTCTAATATTGTAACCATTTAATTGGTTGGTAATAATAGAATATTTATTGTTCAGTTTYCTTAGGTCCTGAGTCACAAAATCTAGCAAGTTGGAGTAAGTATCCATTGTCTGTAGAATTAAGGCACTATTTTTTTTCTACAATTTTTGACTTATTTTAAAAACCCCAGGCAGAACAAACACAACACTCTGGCACCTCTGCTTTCAGTTCACTTCTGCAGATGTGATGTGCAGCCTTGAGGTACTTAAAATTATGTTTTGAGCTGAACCATTGCCAGCCCGGAAAGTGTAAACATGAGATAAATTGAATTTCAGTTTTGAATTCTGATCTCCTTTTTTCTTTTTTTTTTTTTTTTTTTTTTTTTTTTTTAATTTTTTTTTTTTTTTTTTTCTTAAAAGCATACCATTTGGCCTATGCTGCCTTCACTTTTTTCCTTCAAATGTTATTTTCCATTTATAAAATAATTTTAGTTGCTTTTTGTAGCTGGCTCCTTAATGGTAAATTCTTGGAAATCAGGAAGAGTGCATAGTGCACAGCATCTGTTTATTCCATGCTAAATTAACTCATGGGSAGAAGAACTGCCTTTGCTTTTTCACTTGTGTTGTTTTTCCACAGAATGGGAAATCAAGGTATGTTGACATTTCTGGTTAAAATGTCCCGCTCTTGAATTCCAGGAACGTGGCATAAGAAGAAAATACTTTATATAGGGGTTATTCTTGTTAATACTCTTTGTATTTACTCTGTTAGAAAGCAGACTGTGTTTAAGCATCTTTGTACATCTCACRGGAAAGCCTGAAATAATTTGTTGAAAAATTAACAAGTTGAATTAATCACATTTAATGGACTCTTAAATCTCTATCAGCTTATCAAAGGAGACATTAATTGCAAGTGTAATTGACCAGCCAGATGTATCCTATTTTCTGTCCAGCAGCCTCTCCTGAAACTATTACAAAACATGCAAAGCTCTTTATCTGAG
>NW_026624076.1:17085-67967 GCF_030028575.1 Malurus melanocephalus | reverse complement strand
TTTCTGAGTTTAGGCGGTGCTTTCTGAGTTCAGGTGGTGTTTTTGGAGTTCAGGCGGTGTTTTTGGAGTTTAGGAAGTGTTTTCTGAGTTTAGGCAGTGTTTTCTGAGTTCAGGCGGTGTTTTCTGAGTTCAGGTGGTGTTTTCTGAGTTTAGGCGGTGCTTTCTGAGTTTAAGTGGTGTTTTCTGAGTTTAGGCGTTTTTTTCTGAGTTTAGGCGGTGTTTTCTGAGTTTCAGGCGGTATTTTCTGAGTTTAGGCGTTGTTTTCTGAGTTTAGGCGGTGTTTTCTGTGTTTTAGGCGGTGTTTTCTGAGTTTAAGCGGTGCTTTCTGAGTTTAGGCGGTGCTTTCTGAGTTTTAGGCGGTGCTTTCTGAGTTTAAGCGGTGCTTTCTGAGTTTAGGCGGTGTTTTCTGAGTTCAGGCGGTGTTTTCTGAGTTCAGGCGGTGCTTTCTGAGTTTAGGCAGTGTTTTCTGAGTTCGGGTGCAGTTTTCTTAGTTTAGGCTGTGTTTTCTGAGTTTTAGGTGGTGTTTTCTGAGTTTAGGCGGTGCTTTCTGAGTTCAGGCAGTGCTTTCTGAGTTTAAGCGGTGCTTTATGAGTTCAGGTGGTGTTTTCTGACTTCAGGCGGTGTTTCCTGAGTTTTAAGTGGTGCTTTCTGAATTTAGGTGTTGTTTTCTGAGTTTGGGTGGTGTTTTTGGAGTTTAGGCGGTGTTTTCTGAGTTCAGGCAGTGTTTTTTCTGAGTTTAAGGTGGTGCTTTCTGAGTTTAGGCGTTGTTTTCTGAGTTTAGGCGGTGTTTTCTGAGTTTAAGCGGTGTTTTCTGAGTTTAGGCGGTGCTTCCTGAGTTTAGGCGGTGTTTTCTGAATTCAGGCGGTGTTTTCTGAGTTTAGGCGGTGCTTTCTGAGTTTAAGGTGGTGCTTTCTGAGTTTTAGGCAGTGTTTTCTGAGTTTTAGGCGATGTTTTCTGAGTTTAGGCGGTGTTTTCTGAGTTTAGGCAGTGTTTTCTGAGTTTTAGGCGGTGCTTTCTGAGTTTAGGCGGTGCTTTCTGAGTTTAGGCGGTGCTTTCTGAGTTTAGGCGGTGTTTTCTGAGTTTAGGCGGTGTTTTCTGAGTTTTAGGCCATGTTTTCTGAGTTCAGGTGTGCTGTATGAGCAGGGCTGAGGCTGCCGTGGTCTGAGCACATCTTCCTGCATGGAGGGAGTGTGTCAGTGCGTTGTTTTCACAGTGTTCATGCCCAAGCTTGGAAATTTTTCTCCCCAGGTGTCAGGAGGGCATCCTGGACCCTTCCCAATTTTCAATTTTCCTSCTGTGAGGTGTTTGGGAGCTGCAGAGCTCTGTGTTCCCTGGGAATCTCTGTGCTCCCTCAGTCATGCCCTGGGAATAGTGGGGCTGGAACCACTCCCGTTTTGGGTCAAAACCACATTTTTCATGACCAAACTCAGCAGCTTCTCCCTTGTTCCAGAAACCAGAGCTGGGCCTTCCTCGTGACCGATGCAGAGATCTCAGGGTTTGAAGTCTTATTTCAACATTTGTCCACCACTTGCAGGGCTTTTTTTTTTTTGCTTTTTTTTTTCCCCATTAAATGAGAGCCACATTTGTGTTTCAGGTAGAATTATTAAAAATAACATGCCATTAATGCACATGACCACAATTCTGAAGCCTCTTTTGATTTTTGAGTGGAGAATGAAAGCGGTATTACTTGCCAAGTTAACACCCGTCACTGTAAAGGCTCCTGCTCTTTTCTTTCTTCTTGTGCTTTCATTCAGATTACTTCCTAAGGAGTTTCTTGCTCACTCCATACTTGGATTTATTGTTACATTCAGCACCCCTCTCACATCTTAAGAGTTTTCTTGCAAGTGCTGCCATGGTTTGACAGCATTGAAGGAGAATAACTGCAGTCACAGCAGAGAAGAAAGGAGTGGGGTTACAGCAGAACTGTGCCTATTGTGTTCAGATTTGACACTCACTGGGTGTCTTTGTGAGTTTGGAATTGAGAGCCTTTTTATTTCAGTTACAGTCAGAGAGCTCAGATGGAGACATTTCTGGAAGAAAATCAGGGTAATACAATTTTTCAGTCTCTTTTGGCTGTAGTATCATTAGGGACAACGCACTGGAGCATCACACAGCTGGATCTTTTTTGGAAAAGTGTGAAAAGGCTTTGCGAGGTACAGGCCATGTGCAAAGGCAGATTTTGATTGGTTTTTGAAACATCTTSAGAACAGTGGGTTTGATTTTTAGGATGAAGCTGTTTAATACTTGGGGCTTTTTATGGTCTCTCGTGACGTTCGTAATTACAGATGCTGACGTCTGGAAGATCCTGTTGTGGCTTTAAAATTTGTATTTCTGTAGTGCAGAGGGTACTTCAGTGTGTTACTGTCCCAAATTTTGAGCCTCCAAATTGAGGGKAAAAAAAGGAAAAACGAAGTAGTTATATAATCTATCATATCCTTTCAGCTGGAAYTGGTTCAAGTGGTTCAGTCAGTGGYGTGAGAGGAGAATGAAATGTGAACAGCAAGTTACACATGCCAAAAACTTTAAAAAAAAGAGACTTTGTGCCATAGGCTCAGCTGAAAAATATGGTTGGATATGTGGCTTAGGTGGTACATCCTGCCCTTCCTGTTGGAGTAGAGGAAGAACTTGTGGGTGGCTGAAATCCTCGACAAGAAGACATGTTGAGGGAATTCCTGCATGGAAAAGCCCGTGGTTTTCCAGAGAGCATCCACTGCTCAGAGCACAGAGCTGGAATTCCTGAGGTGAGGAGAARGCAGATGAGCTGAGAGCTCAGGAGCAGTCAGACCCATTTCAGAGCTCAGCAGAGAACACAGTATTGTGTGCTCACATCTCTTCTGTGGCATAAAACCATCTGATGGATCAGTGGCTGTGCACAATCCCTGTGTTCTTGTTTGTGGAAATGATCTACAGCTGGTTTATATCATTATCAATTATATTATTCAATATAAATTATATCATTATATCATTATATCATTATATCAATATCAATTATATTATTATTCCTAATAACTTGCACAGTTTCTTAGAGTAATGCTTTTCTCAAAACCTTTGGGGAAAATTTGGCTTGGGTGAGTTCTCTGGAGCTCAGGTTTTATGCAGTTTTGGGAAATCCTCAAGGAAGGGAAGCCCCCAGCCTCACTGTTTCACCTATTTATGTGTTTAATTGGTCATGAGGGAAAGAATGCCCCTCATGGCTGCTTGGTTTTATCCTTTCTCTCACCAGATTCTGCTCTAGGCTGCTCTGAGTCACCCCGGGGTGGCAGAAGGGGCCCTCTTAACTTTCTCAGTGCCTAAAGAATTAATTTTCTTTATTCTGTCATCATTTGACATATGTTGTAGCCCCCTAACAATGTAATGCAATCACCTTGYTGTGTTTCTTTTCCTCTGCAGCCTGAGTGAATGTATCTTCCACATTTTTTTTTAATTAATGGTTGATACCCAGAGGAGCAGCTACACAGAATATTAAGGTTTGGGTATAGATCAGGTACTTATTTTGAATATAGTTAATCATCAAAGATATTAATTAAGAATATCAAGTCTTGTTAAAAAATACCAGGATAAAATTATCAAAATCCCGAAAATACATTTTGGAATTTTTCTGCTTTTTATTGTAACTTCTTAGAATAGACAAAGAATTAAAGAACAACTGCAGGTCTTCTGCCTGAGTGCCATGTGTAATAACCTAGCACAGTTAAAAAACACAGTGATGTTTAAATTAAACTGAGGTATTACAGACTGATTTTTATTTTTTTGATTAATTTCTTGCATCTGGTAATCTTACATGAGTATTTATCAAGAGGATTTAGTGGGGTGGATGTTGCTGTGTGTGCAGGGTGTGCAATGTTTGTTCCCACATTGCTGTTTGGGGTGTGCAGTGTTTGTTCCCATGTTGTTCCCATGTTGTTCCCATGTTGTTCCCATGTTGTTCCCATGTTGTTCTTGTGTTGTTCCCATGTTGTTCCCATGTTTCTCTTTGGGGTGTGCTGTGTTCCCATGTTGCTCTCTGGGGTGTGCAGTGTTTGTTCCCATGTTGTTCCTATGTTGTTCCCATGTTGTTCCCATGTTGTTCCCATGTTGTTCCCATGTTGTTCCCATGTTTCTCTTTGGGGTGTACTGCGTTCCCATGTTGTTCCCATGTTGCTGTTTGGGGTGTGCTGTGTTCCCATGTTGTTCCCATGTTTCTCTTTGGGGTGTGCAGTGTTTGTTCCCATGTTGTTCCTATGTTGTTCCCATGTTGTTCCCATGTTGTTCCCATGTTGTTCCCATGTTTCTCTTTGGGCTGTGCTGTTCCCTGCCTGGCCCAGACCCGGCTCAGGGCAGGTTGAGTTCTGTGGCTGACCCCGAGCAGGGCCGATGTCCGGCAGGGTAAGGCCCCTCTGTCCATTTGGGGCRCACAGAAGGTGTCCCCTTGTGCCCCATGCAGCCCCCTGTCCCTGTCCCTCCTCCCGGCTGTCCCCTGAGTGTCCTCTGTGTCTCCTGTCCCCTCCCAGGGTGTTGCTGTTCCTCTGCTGCACTSTCCATGTGTGTTTGTTCCTCACAAAAGGTTCTGAGCCTCCCTCAAGGGAGCTGAAATCCAGGCGGGGCACAGAGCGTCCCTGCAGCATCAGGAAGGTGTGTGAGAACCCAAACAGCAGCTGCATCCCTTCTGGAGAGCCCTAAACTGAAATAATTTCAGTGCCTGATGGGTGGAAAATCCATCCAGCTATGGCCTTCCTGCCGGCAGACACAATGTGCTTCTCAGTGAGCTCGGTATGGGATGTTCAACGCTCCTTGTGAATTTCCACAGCGATTCTTGTGCTGATTAAAGAACAGGAATTGTGTTTCTGACAGTTCTTGGCAGGTAGAACAGTGGTAGCAGTATGGGAGGTTAGCTCAGACTGATTTAAAATAGGGATGTGGACAGACCCTGTCTGTCACCATCTCAATTATCTCTTATATAATTGGAAATGATGTTTCATAAGCTGATGGTGATTTCCATTCASCTGTCAATCTGTGCTCACAGAATATCCCTTTGCCAATACCAGGGCAAACCTGATTTCTACTTCAACAATAATCTTTAGAACAGAATCCCAGGATATTTGGGGTTGGAAGGGATCTCTGGTGATTATCCAGTCCAATTCCCTTGTCACTGCAGGGTCAGTGACACAGGAACGTGTCCAGGTGGGGTTGGGATGTGTCCAGAGAGGAGACTCCACACCCTCCCTGTAAAGATGGAATTTGTGGTTTATTTAATGGCCATTGCTCCTCATCCTGTCCCTGGCCCCACAAACACAGTCTGGCCCCATCCTCTGTCCCCCTGTGAGGTGTTTGTACGGATTGATGGGATCCCTCACACCTTCCCTTCTCCAGGCTGAGCAGGCCCAGCTCCCGCAGTCTCTGCTCAGCACAGAGATGCTCCAGACCCCAAATCCTCCCTGTGGCCTCCCCAGGACCCTGCCCAGCAACTCTGTATCTTTCTAACCCATATGGATTTTCTGTGGCTGATATATTCTGCAGCATCCATTTGTTTTGGGCTTTTTTTTTTTAATCCTTGGAAGAAGTAATTAATTTGAATTTAAGATTCTTTCCAGAAGTATGTTGCATTGTAGCWACTGCTTTTATTTTTTAATTAAACAGCCTCACCTAGGAAACACTTGTTTTCTCAGACAAAGCACTGTGTGTTTGGCATGTGTATGTGTATGACCCACATAACTTWCAATGTTTTGAGGGCCAGTGTTATTTCAAATAYGTTGAAATTAAAATGTTTTAGAGAYTTTTTTGCTCACACRRCGTAAGGGAAGGGGARCTAATTAAAATAATTGGGAAATGCTGTTAAGCATGGAGCTAGGCTTTGTTCAAGCTGAATKTAGACTTTTACTGCTGCTGCATGTCTTCGAATAAGATGTTTTCTACCAAATRCTTCCTCCACCAGCTTGATCCTAGAGAGGGGCTGTGATGGTGAGTGTTGATGGCAGTGATTTGACAGAAGCACAATGGTTACAACTTCACTGCAAGATCTGGTAGGTGTGAAGGCTTTGCAAGAACATTGTAAGAGAGAGAGAGAAAAAAGTGCTTTGTGCTCAGAAGTTTTTCCGTTGCAAAGGAGAAGGTTTGGTGTTGCCATCAGTCGGGACAAGCGTGATCAGACAGCACGTGTCCTTGTGAAACAAAAGCTGTGTGTTCCCTTGGGAGGCTGTGAGATACACCAGTGCAATTGTGTGGCTCTCAACACATAGCACAAGTGCTGCTGTTTAGAACAAGTTGATCGTCCACACTTATGTCGTAGAGTTTCGAAAAGAATTCTTTCAAGGCTATTCTGTCATCTTTTTCTTTGGTCTTCTTGCCCAGGACTTTTTGGTTTCTTTTAGTCATGTTCTCCCTRTTATTTAATTTATTGTCAACACTTTTGAAGCACTTTAGAGGTTTCTTTTTCTAAAGGATGCAAGGTAAGGTGGCAATATTTTTTAGTTGTATAATGTGTAACAAAACTTACTTTTCTGTCTAGCAGCCCATTGTCTGGTCTTGTAGACTGGCTTTTACAAGGCCCTTTTGGTGAAGGAATTAAAGGTATTGAGTGGCTGTGGCATGTCTTGTGGTCAGGTACAAAATGTCTTTGTGCTCGTGACTCCTGCCTGTCCTGGGGCTGCACAGCTCCACACTGAGCTCTCTCTGGGACACCTGGCTCTGTTCTGCGCCCTGGCATCCTCACTGACCATCACCATCAACTTGTTAAAGTGAAAACAGGAGCACCTGGAGCTGCAGAAGGGGTGGAAACCTCTGAGGGCTGAGTGTTCTTGCTGAGACACTGCAAATGGTGAAATAAAGCTGCTGGCCRCAGAGAGGGTGGAACAGGACTGTGATGAAGGCTGAGACAATAGCCATGCTCCTAAAGCTTTCTGGTGATAACCTTTTTCCATGTTTTCTCTTAGKGACTGCTCTGTCTTTTCACTTCGTTGTTCCTGAGTGATTTAAYCATGCTAAGGYAGTGGAAAATGGTATTTCCTTCCTCCTGCTGTGATTTTTCTGTTGTGGAGTGCTCCAGTTGCTTGGTGCAGGCTCAGGAARGCTCCACAWYCMWKMSRGAGSRRKSAGWRWSARKAARRWARAKARWSARWSAGTGGTCCTGTSGTAGTCCCTGATGCAGTGATGCAGACCTGCACAGAGCTGAAGCTGCAAAATGACCAATAGTAAGACCCTGTRTTGAATTAAATGAGTAATTACTCCCTTTTATAAAGTTTGCTTGTCCAGCTATACATTGTTGTGTGAAGTTTGAGATCCACATTGGAAGAAAATACAGAAAATTATCCTGTCTRATGGGAAAGAGCACAAATAATTTGTATTTTATTTACTGCTTGGMAAAAACTTGGGCAACACAGGGATGTGAAATGGTCCATCCTTGAGGACAAAAAGGGGAGAGGGGGATTTGAAATTTGAAAATGATGCCAAAAGCACAGTGTGGTGCTCACGTGTTTCATGGCTTGTCAGTGAGGTACCAGAGAGATGGGGAGAGCCTTCCACGCCTGATTTTAGGATATACAGCATAAATCTGGAGTTCCATTCAATCCTGTCACCAGTGCAGTTTTCCTCTTTGTAGTACAGATACAGAAATGTAGRAATACTTCCATCCCAAGATGTCATGAGCAAATGGTTGGCTCTGTGTCCTCACTCGTACTTTGATTCAGAAATAACTATTTTTCCATGGTGGGGTGTAATAGGAAGAGCATTATTACATCAGAGTGCATGTAGTATGGCAGATATTAGGCACGGATTTCCTGTCTTTTGTTTTGTGGTGTTCTTTGCATTTGTTTTTTTCTTTATTTACGATTGGTTGGTTTTTGTTGCTGTTTGATTTTTTCATTGTTGTTGGCTTGTTTTTGATGTGGTATGGGTTTTTATTTTTTTTTTTTTTTTTTGGGTTAATTTGTCTGAAGCCCTGCAGAAAAGAGATTTTTTTTTTTGCTGGCTGGCATGATCCTGAATGGAGGAACTGTTGGTTTTGGGGACAGACTTGTGTAGCTGATTCACTGGGCTGTCTCTAGAACATCTCTGTCAGTGGGACCAGCACGTGGCAGGTTGGTTCAGGCTCCTGGTGAGACCAGAGCAGCATGGGCTTCATCCTCCCAGCATCATGTTCTCCGTAGCTTCTGCCAAACACAGAGGAAAGYAAATATTGTTGAGCTGTGGGCAAGATGCTGTGCTGGCTCTGAAGGGGTGTGTGGTCTGAAAACTGCATCAGGCACTGCAGTTCCCTTCACCAGTACTGGTCACTATTTGGGAGCTGCTCTGTGCTGTCATTTTGCAGTCAGCCCTACAAACTTGGGTATTGAATAAAAAGAACTTTCACATGAAAATTTGAGGCTTTTTTTATCCGTCCATGTGTTGTTTGTTCACAGCCATACACAGTGAAGACAATGGGTATATTTTAGGTAATTTCYCTGGCGCATTTTGAGGTTTTCTAGCATTCTTTGCAGCCACCCCACGCCGTGTTTGAGTGCCTGGGGGTTGTCCTGTGTGGCTCTGCTTTTGTGCGTGGTGCCTGAAGCAGCGAGTGCTCCCGGGGCAGTGCAGAGCTGATGGAACCAGCACAGCACTCACCCCACGCCCACAGGGAGCCCCTGATCCCGAGTGCTGCTCTCCAGCCCGTTCTCTAAGAGCACTTCCTTGTGAATCACCCTCTGCAGACCAGCTTCGAGCACCTGTGGAGCAGTGTGAAATTACCRCCCTGAGATCAAGCAGGTACAGCATCTGCGTCTTCTCTGTCCTCAGAATCGCCTCCTCTGCAATTGAGGGAAATTAAATGGATGTGGTGGGGGATTGTCATTTTGCTGTGGTTATTTTTTTTTTTTTTGGTTTTTTTTTTTTTTTTTCTGGGTGATAATGGTTTCCTAGCAGTTATTGGTCTTTTCTGCTTCCAAGACGTGAGTGCTGTGTGTCTCATCCCGTTCTTCAGGGGGCTGAAGAAGATTTGTGTCTTATTTGTGAATGTGGAAGCTGCTGCAGTAAAAGTGTGCTTGTGTTTTGTCCTGTGCCATCAAATTGTGCCCTCGCAGCTCTGCCCAGTGCTTTTCTCATACCCTCCTTACTCCATTTCTTGGACAGCTCCTGCCTCTGAGTTCCTAAAGCTAAAAGAACGTTCTGTTTGAATTCTTTGGTTTCAGGCTCCAGGCTTGTCAGTGTGATTGGAGTTCTTTTCAGGTGTAATTCATCCTGAGATAATCAGAAAATGAGTTGAGAAGTGTTGGTAGTTTGGTGGAAAAAAGGCAAGCAAGGAGTTTTCCCCAAGTTTTTCTGTGTGTTTTCTTTTATATTTTTGTGTGTAAGATATAGACACATGTGAGTGAGTAGATACACATATATGTGTATGTGTATATTRAAGTGWGTCAGWTTTCCTTCTGGGCTTTTATATTAAAGTGTGTCASATTTCCKTCTGGGCTTTYCAGCAGTTTCTGTCATTCCTGATGGGTTTGGGATGGGGCATTTTGGAAGCTGGAGGTCCTGTGCAGCAATGTGTGGAATATAACATGTTGATAACATCCATGGCATGGTTTCTGTTTGGTTTTCATGCACAGCACRTGATTTGGACCAGATATTCAGAGAAGGTGACTGCAACAGCAATCTCCATCTCTGGATCTGAAAGCTGCCCAGAGCAAATGTGGGGAAGTGCTTGACTCTGACAGGAGAAAAAGCTGTTCTTATAAAAGATTTTCTTTTGTGCTCAGTGCCAAAAGAGCAACTGCTTGGAAATGTCAGGGAGGCTTTGCCAGAGAAGCTGCTGGAGCTCTGTGCCARCATTCACCAAAAAAAGGAAAGGTGGTTGTTCTCCATTCCCACTGACACWCTCAAACCCAAATCCCCTCAGCTAGAAGCGGTGGGATAACAAAGGCAGCACAGTGATGACAAGTGAAGGAAATACAATTTCTGCCAAGCACGTTAATAAGGGAAGATGACACCATGTGGATTTCTGAAAGGACTAATGCATTCAAGTTGCCTTGCCACGCTGGGCAGTGCTGGCATTTTTCTCTGGTCATCCCAGCGGAATAAACGATGAGAAGTGCAGAGAAAAGAGCAATTTGAATAAATTGTATAGTAAACACTAAGTAAATTATTTGGGCTTTACAAATCTGTGTTYAGCATCAGAAGTAAAAACTTCAAACTTGGTTTTAGGAGCAGACACCTTCCCAAATCCTGCATCATTGGTGTCCTTGTGTTGTGGTACAATAAAATTTTGGTGCTGCACCTGCACCCTTGCAGTTGAATGTCCTAAAGCAGAATGTGCATGGCAGGATAGTAGTTAAAAAGTAAAATTCTGGAGTTACYTGCTTTTCTTATGAGCAAGTAACTSCTAAGGAAGTTCTTGAGGTTTGGGGAAGCTTAATTTGGATGTGTTTGTTTTTCAGTAAGTCTTTATTCACTTTCTGCCTGTTTAATTTTGAGTTGTAGAGCAGCAAAGAAGTGATTCCTACTTTAATCAGCAAACTGCAGTTAGCTCTCGTGCTTAAAGCAAGCTCATTCTTAATAAAAGATTTTATTATTATTTAGGTATCTCGAGTTAGCTTCTGTAAATTAGTTTTATTTATGTTGCTTTCTTTTAGCTTCTAGCATTTTTTGTAGATGTCTTTCTTAAGGGACTTTTCCCTCTAAACTGATGATCTCTTTTAAATATTTTTCCTACAGCGCTTGGTAAACAATGAATTTTAAGTGGCTGCATTGAATTGTCAGATAAATAGAGGCATTAAAGCCAGCAGAGTGTTGATCCTTTTTCACTTTGCCAGCAGGGTGAAAGATAAATTAGCCYCTGTAGTAACAGGATGGTGGAACAGTGTAGGTTAGGATGTTACATTTTATATTATTACATTATTACACAGCGTGTAACTGTGTGTGGTTTGGGATGCCACAGGCACGTGGATCCCTGGATATTGGTGATGATCATCTCTGAGCAATTTTTTACAGCTCCTCTTGTGAGGAGAGACATTTCTGCATCGAATTTCAGCATGGGAGGAGCAGTGGGTTCTGTCAGGGGCAATRTTTGTACCTTCAGCTGTGAGCTGGGACCCTCAAAACTCCAGTTCAGGGGTGCTCAAGGACTGGGCAGGGCAGGTGAGGGAGATCTGAGAGTTTGGGTTTCACCTCTGGAAACCCTGAGAGGGTTCCTTGTTTTTGGGAAGCTGGGAAGGGCAGCAGGGAGGCACTGGGTGAGTTGAACTGCAGCTTGTTTAGAGGCTCTGACAAGAGTGATGCTTACAAAAGTTGATGGCAATTGASTCCTGATTTAAATAGGCATTGGTGGCTGGAGAGATAAAATAAGCATCAACATATCATCCTGCCTATAATCAGGAAAATGGCCTTTGGGTGATCATCTTGCTGCACAAARGACAGGCATGAAAACCTTGTGCAGCAGCAAACTTTGTTTTTATGCATCTTGATAAAAATATAGGGGTTTTCCACACATTGAATTGGTAACTTTCCTTTATTTTTGCTTTATCTAAAATATCAGTAAAGATATCAGTTATTTATCTAAAATATCAGACAGATTGTCATATATATGTATATTTGATGTTGTCATATCTAGAATATAAATACTAAAATAAATGAAGATCATTGCAGATCACTGAGTTGCCTAATTGTAATTTCAAATATTTCCCATTCGTATAGTTGACAAACAAAAATAGTATATGAAGTCACTCAACTTATATTGATGGTAACTGTAATTTTCCAAAGTTTATGTTCAAGTTAGATAAATTTGGTTGTAAAAGGGAAGACAATCACAAATGCATTGAAGAAAATGGCACCAATTAATGTTTCAACATTAGAAAACAAACAAGTGTGSCATGAGCCATTCAGTGAAATACCCCCTTTTTTCACTTTGGTTCTAAAACTTCAAAGGCTCCTTTTTTGACTTTTGTTCTAAAAATTATTTCTTCAGACCTTGCTTTTCTGTAGTCACTGTTACAAAAACATAAAGAGGTAGAAATGAAAAATTAAGTATTAATTTAAAGCTATTTCTCTAGTCACACGTGGTCAGCAGAAGGGCCGTGCTGTGTTTTAGGGCTGACTCGGGGTCTGTGCTGTGCAAACCTCCAGGAATCACACATCACACCATGAACTGTACTGAAGGGGTGTTTTGCCACGAAGCTGCACTGAAACACCTTAAATTAACAGAAGGGGTGGATGTTCTAGAGCAGATGATGGGTGAGGGTTGGAGCAAGCAGGAAAAGCTGATTGGTGTTGGTTATTTGCCTTTGCTTGGAGAATATTTGCTCATTTTGAGAAGGGCTGGGGAGAGGGGACTCCCAGAGGGTGTAAAACCTGAAGGTTTAATTGGATAAAAGTCAGTTTTAGTGAGGCAGGGAAGGATCACCGAGGGTGTGCTGGGACAAGTGTGGTTAGTTGGACACGCGTTGTGGAAATTGACTCTCATTTTTAAGAGCTGGGGCCTCGAAGGTGCATTGATCCTTTCACGTGGCAGTGTTAGAATGTAAGGCAGAAAACTTGTCTGTTTTTTCCTCTGAGATTGGAAAGCCCTGCAAAAAGGACATTGATTAACTTCCATCCTGTAATACCTACACGATCTTTCTCACTGACATAATTCCAGTKTGCCCAAGCACTTGGTTAATTAATTCACATCCCATGGGGGTATGAGAGTGAAGGTAGGTTTTATGTGTGTCTTTTTGTCTTTTTGCTCTCTACTGGCTCCTGGTTCATTCTGCTCATTCTGAAGCTGTGTAATTGTGCTCAGAGGTGGCAGGGGCACCCAGTGTCCTTTTGGTTATGATTTTTGAACCAGAATTATCTGTTTAATGCTGTGTGAACAGCTGTGCAAATTGAAATTTTAAAGCAGCATCCAAGTCTTGATTTTTCAACAAGTTAGGAAAAGGAGCYAGTGTAGAAATGTTGCATCTTGTCAAGTTTGCTGCATTTGCTGGTGCTGATGATATGCTGGCTAGAGTGGGTTATCAGTAATAACATCCTTGGCTGCCTAGACTGCAAAAAAACTAAAAGAAATAAAGCCCTTTAGTTGTACAGAATAAGATAAAGTCTTCAAAGACAAAGGAAAATTTAATATGGTAATAGACAGTGTAGGAAATTAGCTAAAGTGTTTAATCATCAGAGGTCTTAAAGAAGAGATAAGGCCAAGGCTTCCTGTGATTGGTGAAGAAATGGTGGTTTTGGGTGTGTTTGCTGTTGCTGCTTGGCTTTGCTTTATTTTCWGTTTTACAGTGGTTAGAAGAAACATTTAACAAAACACACCACACTTGGAAATGTTCTCAACCCAGTTCAATGGCTCATCTCTTCATTCTTTACCTTTACCTTCATTCTTTTCTTTRTTCAACTCTTAACAGAGTGAAGACAAAAGAAGGTGCACCTTTGTAACCTCCTTCAGCATTCTTCATGAAAGGAATATAAAAAACTGAAAGTCAAATATTTTTTTCTTTGCAGGTTACAGGATGACAGAATTAGGATAGAAAGGATGGAAAACCATAATTTTGAGTACAGTCATGCTTTCCAGAGAGTTACTGACTTCTATGCAAAAGAAGTGCCTGGTACTACAGGTATGTCATTCAGATTTTTATGCAAAATCTGACATTAGAGGTCTTTCATTCCAAATATCTTTGAAGCATGCATCCTATTAGCCTTTACATCTGCGCAGGCTTTTCGCCACTTTTGCTTAATTTTCTGCGCAGTGGGATCTTTTTTTGAGCTTGGAGGAAAATGAACATTATTTAAATAAAAATGAATATAGCGCTACCACTGCTTTTTTCATAGCTCGAAGGTGTATGTTCAGACAGATCTAAATTTAAACATAGCAGCTGGGAGGGGTTTACTCAACAACTGAAATGTTTCTTGAAGTTCATGGAATCCCAGGATTTCTGGGGATGAAATAGATCTCTGGAGACCATCCAGCCCAATCCCCCTGGAGCAGGGAGACAGGAATGTGTCCAGGTGAGGTTGAGATTTCTCCAGAAAGGAGATTCCACACCCTCCCTGGGCAGCTTGTTTCAGTGTTCTGCCAGCCTCAGTCTAAAGAAGTTCTTCCTCATGTTGAGCTTGAACTTCTCGTGCTTTATTTTATGGCCATGGCTCCTCACGCTATCACTGGGCTCCACTGAAGAGAGTCTGGCGCCATCTCCTGACAGCCCTTGGAGGTATTGATTGATGAGATCACCTCTCAGTCTTCTCTTCTTGACTAAACAGGCTCAGCTCCCAGTCTGTCCTAAGAGATGCTCCAGCCTCTTAAACATCGTTACGGCCTCTGCTGAACCCTCTACATCAACTCCTTTTCTTTCTCAGCTCTCATGGTCACCTTGCTCCCCACCAGCATCCCCAGGTCCTCCTCTGCAGAGCTCCCCCAGCCTGTGCTGCTGTTTGGGGTTGTTTCCCCCCAACTTGTGGACCCTCACTGGGTTTTTCACCATCCAGCTCTCAAGCACAGTTTCCCCTTGGTCAATCCCTGCTGGCCCCTCCTTGATGATTTTTCCTTCTTCATGCTTGGTGGTGACTCCAGAGCCACCTGTCCATTCCCAGGGATGGAGGTGGCTGCCCAGGAAATTTCCTGGGTCCTCCTCCTCACCCTCTTTCAGGATGGGGGTGACATTCTTGATGATAAGATATAAACTTCTTGTGTGTGTTATCCAAGGAGAACCCCTTTAAAAACATCTCTGAAAAAAAACCTGAACTACATGGGTCGTTAAAAATACCAATTCATGTTGTGGTGTTGTGGASTGAGCTYTYCTGTTGTTGCAGCTSGARCAGACACTGTAGTAGAGCACTGTGTACAAAAATGTCAGAATTGCATTCTTGGTTTGTATATTTAGAAGTTTGTAATGCCAACAGTTAGTCATTTTTATGAAGAAAAACCYATGGAGTCAAATGTGTTCTGTTTCATAATGTGTTTACACTATTGCAGTGTTCTCATTGTTTGGAACCATAAGTGTTACATTGATTTATAGATCTCATAAAACACTACACATGCATTACGGATTTGTATTAGAATAAATTTCAAAAGCTTCTTCTACAATACATTAGTAGTATACAGTGAGTTAAGAATAAAATAGACATTTAACAAGAACCATTTTTTTTTTAGGTCCTCAAAAACTATCTGCAGTATTAAGCTTGGATAAGCCTGTTATTTGCTCTCTGGCAGCAGTAATTGCATATCTCAAAGAATTTAATTTGGAAAAGATGCTTTACAATCCAAGGTAAGTTGCTGTGTATAAACTYCCAATTCAAAGCGCCCCTTCTTACAAGTTTTAGCAGACAGCATCCCTGACTGTAATGAAAAACCTGCTACTGATAGTCTTTGTAAAAATTATACCTTACATTTGGTTCCTAATCACAACAGAAAAAAATCAAGTGGTTTCTTTGAGCGGTGTTTCAGSAAAATCTTTCTGAGGTATGTTTGTGTAGACATTACTGTCAGTGATGTGAATGAGCATGTACTGCTGCCAAGTGTTACTGAAAACAAACAAGGTGCAAAAACTGGTAGATAGTAGAGAGAAAAATTTAAAGTTTGTTTATATCAGCTATCACATCTCAACTTCAGTTTTATTTTGTACCTAAAATATAGAGCTTTTTTTTCGCAGCTTTAAAAAAAAAATTACTGCTGCTTTAGAGCTTAGCTTTGCAGATGTTGTTGTATTTTGCCAACAGTATATAAATGTTTCCTTTCTATAGCTGTGGAGGCAGGTATAAACTCTAGAGTGTGGCAATGTTCAGGCAGTACTCAGCAGGCCCCTTTGAGTGATTTGATCTAGTTATCAGTTTCAAAGAAAACAGGCTTTTAACACATCCTGGCTTTCTCAAAAATCCCTTGGCTGGACTCAGTGGTCAGTAGGAGTGGGCAGAAGTTGTTGCTGGACCACCACCATTTATGCCAAGTTACTACAAAACCACACAGACATAGATATAATCTTGTTACCTCTTGAGTGATCCCAACACTTGGGTTTGTTAGATGTGCTCAAATGAATACTCAAGATTTGTGACAGGATTGTGCAGGAGGAATCAAATGGAAATGGGAAGATAGTGCTGCTAAAGCTTCTCTTATCCTGTCTTTCATGAGTATAAGACATTGCCATCCTACCTGGCTTAGCTTTGAAAATATCACTGAGGTTTAGTAAATAAAACAGCTTTATCTAGCATGGATCCTCTGATAAATATTCTCCCAGTTGTCCCAGTATTTCTCTGTCCTGTAAGTAGGCAGGATTTAATGAAGTCAGTCTGGCTGCAGGCTGGAAACTTAGAAATGTGTCATGTCATTTGTAGATCATTCAGATGTTGTATGGGATTCTGAGAGTTTGAAGGTCTCCCTGCATTACCAGTTTACATTAATAGCTGCATTTAAAAAATTAACTGAAGGTGCCAGCTTTAAACAATTCTTGTATACTTTTTCCAGTGTCCACTAAAATATTTTGAAATTAAAAATGTGTTCTGAATTTTGGGATGGATTTTCTTCCTTAAGTCACCCTTCTCTGCAAGTTGTATTTACATGTTAACAAAAAGTTTGATGTGTTGATGGACCTAATGAGGAAGGAATTCCTGTGGCATCTCCCCTGCTGATCCAAAGGATGTGTTGATTCGGTGTTCTAGCACTGTGCTGTGTCTGCTCATCTTCTTTGATTGCCTTTTTTCTTTTATCCTTCTTCCCCCCACCCCAGTATGATGGGCATAGGTGGAGAAATCCTGTAGAGTTTCTGAGGAAGAAAATAAATTCCAGRGAAATGCCATTTCATGGTCACCTCCTGGGTCAATGCTGTTGCAGTCACACAGGATGTGAGTTTTCTTACAGCTGGAGAAAATGCAAAATCCATCTCTTACGTGGAAGTAATTCAGTAGCAGAGGACAAATATAATTATGTGGAGGCTTTATGTAGCAGCAGTCAGTCAGTCACATTTGTGACAGCTGCACCCTAAAATCAAGCACGTTATAGACTGGGAAGGAAAAGCACTAAATCCTAGCTTTGACATTTGCCTGCTGAAGGTTGCTCTAATGGATTTCTGGGGAATGTACGAGCATCTCAGGAAAAGGCAAAGGAATATTTAAAATCTTGGTGATGTTCTGTGAAGAAGTAAAATAACTTTTTTTTGTGGTAACTTTGTGGTCAGGAGCTTGGATTCTGCTGTTTGTTTCTGAAGTCTTTGTGCTCTGACTGCCCAGTGTTGAGTTCCACTTGCTGTTTGCAGAACTTATTTTGTGTCATGGGGATTGACAAAGTGAGACAAATATTGAGGCAAACTCAAATACAATATTTTCCCTAGTGCCAGTGAAATGCTATCTAAATGCTGAAAAGTGAAAAGCTTTCAGCAAATTATGGCAYGCTCGTGAATCTCCTGAACTAGGAAATAAAAGAGAAATAACTTCCATGGCAGTGCCAAGCAACTTAAAATTCCTGGAAGAATTCAGGTCAGTGAGCGTGCACAGATGAGTGAGCACAAAGTTGGAGTTGTGGGATAGTTTTCAGTTTGTTAATGTGTCACATCTGGAAGAAAAAGACCTGTTTGGTGGAAAGAGTAACAGAAAAATTCATTACACCTCTGTACCTGCCTTGGACAAACACTCCCAACTGAAAAAAATTCCATTTTATTCTAGTAGGAAGTGATGAAACATCATATAAGTCAAGGAATCCAAGTGGTGGTGGTCATATTTTGCACTAATAATCAGATGAAATAAAGCAAACTATTACAAAGAAATTAAAAATCCTACCACAGCAGAACTCTGAGGTATGGCTAGGCTGCTTTAGCATYCCAGCAGCAAGTAAAAATAGATTTAATAATGAATGATACAAGTTTCTTTTAATCAATGTGTTCTAATACCCTTACATACTGAGAGACCTTTATTAAAGGCTTTTGTTAAGAAATTGATACACATCTGAGAGAGGTTTTCAAGTACATTTGAGTACCCAATTTTTTTGAAAATGGGATTGTTTGAAAAATCATCATTTGCATAGCAGTTGATGAGGAAATATGTCTTGGTGTACTTCAGTGTTACCTCTTGTGTTGTCCAGCATGATGGATATGGATAAAGACACTGTAGCTTGCAGATTTTGAACATTAAAGGATGAACTTCAAGAAATGCAGAAAATGATACAAAAACCAAAAAGGGATTCAGATGTTCTAGCCCAGTGGAAATACTCACTAATGAGTTTTAACCTGGCTTATTAAATACAAATCATAGTCTGGGCTTGACATCCTTGTGGTAAATGTCTTTGGTATGAAACCTAAAGAAAACTGATGGTTTTGAATAATGAAGAGACTTATTTCTACTTCTTAAAGCTTTTAGGGATTCTGCATTTTTTATTTGTGTAGTTCATTCTGTGGTTTCTTCACCCCTAGAGATCTCAAAGACTCTAAAAGTTTGCAAAAGGTAATGGAGCAGAGAAAATCTGTTGCTTTCARAGAGTGCCTTGCAGAAATGTTAGAGRTTTGGAAAATTAAAGTAGTTGAACRTTCCTGATCTGAATAACATGCACTTACTTAGGCTGAAATAAATACATGATTTCATATCCAGTATCTTATCTCCTGTGGAGAAAATAATGAATAGAGCATTAAAACCACCATTCACTGCAAGCTTCTTGAGAGGCAAAATCACAGAATTTCCGTCTGGTTTGGATCAGAAGGGAACAATTCCTTTATAAAAATAAATCTCTCTTAATTTAAAGCTGTTCTCCCTTGTTCTRTCACTAACTGCCTGTGTAGAAAGTTGCTCTCACTGTTCTTTACAAACTCCCTTAAATACTGAAAAAATGACAAGGATGATTCAGTTTCTCCAATAATACATAATAATTGAAGTCTGAGGATGTGCTTGGCTATCCTGAAGCAGAACAGTAACCTTTGCATACTCATTATCAGGTATGTCCTACTCTGAAAAAGCAATTTTGTGAKTTATTCTTGTGAGTATTCCCTATAAGATTCCTAAAGCTTCCTAGAAGCTTGTGTTTGTTGACTCTTCCTTTTTCTAAGCCCAGAGCTGACCTGACCATGCCTTGCCACGCTCCCTGTTGTGGACTCCCCAGCTGTTCCCATTATTTGGATTTTGTGCTGTTTGAGTGTCTGGGACTGTTGCAAGCCTGTTCTTGGAAGCTGGGGTGACAGTGCCACGTGCAGSAGGAGCGATGGCCTTGCCATGGTGCCAGAATGGTTTGTGAAAGGTCACTTTGAGTGGTGCTGGCAGGGCTGGTGGCAGCACATCAGCATTTCACACCAGCCACGTGCTGAGACCTCTGCTGCAAAGCCAGCCCTCACTCAACAATTACTTACAACCTTCATCAGGCTCTAAACACCTTGTAAAGAATATGTTTTTCTTCATATTTTTATCGAGYTCTGATCCCCAGCTGAAGGAAGATGGGTGGGTGGGAGCAAAACACGTTCTGTGCTGTGACATGTGGAATTGTTGGTTGGGCGTATACCACGGTTGATCTTGGCTGTTACTCATGAGCTCCCAACTCTCAATTACCAGGATTAATAGCAGGGTGAAGTAACTCAGATAAAGGAATGTAAGACACACGTAATTTATGCTGTGAAAACAGCTTCAGCTTGTCTGATCTGAAGGAAGAGTAAATASACTGTGAAAGAGCAGTAAATATACCGTGCAAGAAGAGTAAATCCTCTGAACAGTGGAACAGAGGGAGTTTTCTCCAGACACTCCTGAGCAGTTCTGCTGGGTTTGATGCTCTAAAGCTGGGAGGAGCAGAGCCAGTAAAATCCACAATCCTGAAACTCTCCCATCGTGGGGAGACCCAGGAGCATCCATTTGGCTTTGGAGAGGAGGTGGCAGAGCTTGGTTCTCACCCAGCTGTGTCTGAGAGGTCAGAATCTCCAGCAGTGGCAGAAAAGCACTTTTGGAACAGCAAACGGGATTTAATGTTTCATGCAGGGAGTGGGAGCCAAGCTGAAATAATTCCTAATTAATTTTTGCCAGCATCAGCAGTTGTCACTGAGGATAATAAAAAGAAGTATTKTTTGTTGCTTACAATATTGTGTAATTTGGAAGGTGTTGCTGGTTTTGCCCCCAGTGTTTTCTTTTGCTGGTCAGCTTGGGTGGGTTCTGAAATAGCACATAAAGCAGAATAATCATGACTATGGGTACAGATATGAGTCAGCTGTACTTTSAAATTGTCACTAAACTTCTTGAGGGCTCTCAGTTGAATCTGCTTTTTTTTACRATTCTGTGGAAAATACTTTTAATTTGACCCATTATTTAGAAAAAAAAATTGGTGGAAGGCCCAAGCACCTGTATACAACATAAATATATAAGATTAGTCTCTGAATATCTCACTTTTCTAAAGTTTTGGTGCTGTTCTTGTTTTTAGTGCAGCAGCAATGCAGCTGTGTGTGCCTAACAGGAAAGTTTGAGCACTCAAGTGCTTTCCAGAGGGTTTAAAATTGAACGCACTGAAAAAAAATTTTGTGAAAAGTYAAGAAGACAGTTTTAAATCCTGCCCTGCAAGTGGTTGTGCCTAGGGTAGGACAGCAAAGAGTGTCCTAGATTCTGTGCAAAGGCAGTCAGCAGGATGATTAACCCAGACAATCATGACTTCATTTGTCAGAAGCGTTTAGTGAGGCTCTTGCCCTTCACAGTCCTGACTGCTACGTGTGTGTGTCTGAGACTGAAATGATTTTCGTRTCTAATATGATTGCACACCCAATATTCTTATTTTATTGGGGTTGTTTCTAAAGCAGCACAAGCTTTGGGTTGGTCTCATTTAGTTCTGTTAAGAAGTGTCAGAATGTCAAGTAATTTTGTTGATGGTTATTTCCCATTAAAACAAATTCAAATTGTTTCAACCACCCTATTTCTGTTTCCTACATAATTCCTGGGTAATTCACCTGTTTGAATTTGCAGCAGTAATAAAAAACAAGAGTATGTATTTTGATAGGCTGCTTTGATGATTAGTTGTCTTAAAAGTCTGTTCCATTTGTGAAGTATTAATTGTAGACTGAATAAATTAACCATTTAGTGGAAAAGGGTTAGATAACAGGAGGGCTGGATTTAGTTCTGAGCTTTGTCACATTCATCGTGGGAAATGGAGAAGTGAGCCTGAAATTTTATTTTCCCAAGCAGAAAGTTAAAAGAATTTATTACTGTTCTTTCATTTATTTGATTAGATATTTTAATCTTTTACTTGAATTTTTAAAATTTATGTGCATAAGTGTTGATTTATCTATTRAATTGTGAGAAATCTGACTGTGTTTCAAAGTTCTGCCTGTGCCCAAATTTATGATATAGTATTGGAAATTTCTCTCCCCAGCAATTTCAAACGGTTGTCCAGTGAAACTGAATATATGACAATTAATGGGACAACAATGAAAAATCTTGAAATTTTACAGAATCAGGTAAGGACAAATGTATTTTTTTTAAATAAATGCTGAGATTTTCACAGCTGTTTGACATACTTTTCCTTGTGAAGTTAATCAGATTTGCAAATCTGACCTGTAAGACTTCAATTATTGTAAATTAGATCAGATTGAAGGAGAATAACATTTTCAGAATGTTATATGCTTAAAGCATAAATGAAGTTAATCTGTAATAGTTTTTAGTGTTTAATAGTAATAGTTTTTAATCTGTAATAGTTTTTAGTGTTTAATAATAATAGTTTTTAAGTAATGTGAAGATCCTTCTACTATAAACTGCCTGCTCAGTTAAAAATCCTGAAGCCATTTTGATTATTTTAGACTGACATGAAAACAAAAGGAAGCCTACTCTGGGTCCTGGATCATACTAAAACCTCCTTTGGACGTCGAAGATTGAAGAAGTGGGTAACCCAGCCCCTCATAAAATCCAGGTGAGATGATTCTTTATTCAGGGCTAAATCTRTGTGTGTAGCTGTGATGCTGAGTGTGGCCAGTGTGTTTTTTTGTCCAGCTGACCTGAGATCCACAGTGGAGTTTGCACAGGAAATTACACAGTAGGRGTTGTGGGTGTTACATCTTTGAAGGTTTGAAGGATTTAAACCACTCTTTCTGGGCACAGGTGAACAGTAATGGGTTTGGACCAAGTTACAAATTGCTTTGCAGAAATCAGATTGGGCACCATTCTAGTTCTGTGTCCTTTTGCAGACAGGGAATGAGGATGACTGGAGATTGTTTTTTTCCTAAACTTGACAATTAATGCTGCRTGTCAGTGTTGCTTCACAAGTATTTACATCCTTAAAGTGTTTAATTTCTTCTAAAGTAKCTGTGGGTGTTTTGTCATCCCTGGATACAAAGGATTTCACAGTATTGCACTTTTATTAATCCTGAAATATGATGATTGTGTGGACACTCCTGCATTTTGACCTGTGTTTGATTTATTAGAGCTTTAGAAATGCTGTATTTTGTAACTGTATTATGCTGGTTTTCACTTGCCTCACTTTTGAATTTGATTCCATCTTTTATTTTTSTCTTTGCAGACTTGATTTTAGTGTTGTGCTTGAATGTGTAGTAAATAGCAGTATTGAGTCTGTGGTCTCCTTTTTGCCTGCCTTTTCAGTTTTTGAATCCATTCATTTGAGTATGTGTCTCCTGAGCAATGTACAATTTATTAAAATAGTCATTTCTCTCTGTCCAGTTGTAGCATACAGAAAATCTTTTGACTTGKCTACCTACAGTATTTTTCCCCTCTGTTTTACTTCTGTAAATATATTAAGCAGATTTAAYGTTTAGTAATTTTTGACAGGTTTAAATAGTGAGGTATACCATTGTTTTAGCATCTTGCTCTTGGTAATTTACAAGTGTTTCTTCAGAAGCATTTTCTTTGTCCTTGACCAAATCTAGTATGTTAAAGCACTGCACTTCTGAACCTTCACTGCTTAATTTTCTTATTACAAAAAGGCTAATAAGTTAATTTCATTGGGCTTTTTTTTCTGATAATAGGTTTCATTTATCTTACTCACTTCCAAATGCTTTTGGTGTAACCATCCTAAACTGCATTAGGATTCATGGAAGTTAATCAGGGCACTGTGAAAGCATTCAGGTAGAATTTCGGAGCCACTTTGCAGGAATAAGGGAAATAAATGAGTTTATTTCTGTTCTGCCCACTGGACCAGCGGGGTTCTGTGCAGCTGTCAGCGGAGGGAGCCAGAGCACCGAGGATGGGCTCCAGGCAGGACCTGCTTTGGGCTCCTCTGTCCTGGCTCCGGCCACGCTGACCGAGTGACCACACCGTGGGGCAGCAGGTGAAGCTCTATTCCATTGAGAAGTGGAGCTTTTACCCAGGACAGCAGACAGAAAACTGCTTGCTGGGGGCTCCAGACCTTTGTGAGCCCATATATTTAATTTAAATTCTCCCTTTTCTCGGTGCAGAACCAGCTTTACAGGTTTGTGGTTCTGTTTCTTTCCCTTGCTCCTCTGTTCCTTCCCACCTCTAGAGAKTGATGCTTGGCATTTTCAAGTTTCTGTGGCTGGAGGTGATGGTACTCCTCAGCGCTCCTTGAAGCCAGAAAAGCTCTTTTTGCTCTCTGTGCTTCTCTCTGACTCTCAAGTTGTAATTGCACGCAGTCAGTGCATCAGGCATCCGGTGATATTGTTCCCAGTAATGCACACAAATGCACTCAGAGAACATTCCGTAATTGTAATTCACCTGTGCCTCCTGGAGTGGCATTCTCAGAGGAAGGAAGGCTTCTGTACTGCATCTTTTCCAGTCACTGAGTAGGTGTATCAAGAAGTGAGAGGGTGTAATTATTGCTTTATGCCTTAGAGTTGAAAATCACTTGGGATGATGACTAAATTTCCTGTGAAGAAACCATACATTAGGCTGAATAAAGAGGGAATGTGTACCAACTCATTTGGGCAAACTTGAAGCTATTCTTTAGATCTTTAGATCACCAGTGATGCAATACATGTATAGACAAGATTTGTAGATTTGGCAAAAAAATCAAAAGGCAAAAACCAGCTTAACTAAGAGGGGTGTAATGTCCTCGCTTACTCACCTGGGTATACAAAGATAATGAGATAAGAGTGTATCAGTCACCGACAACTCAGCTTTTTAGGAGGAATGAGGCAAGTTGTTTTTCTGCAGAAGTTACGTGTTTATGGATTATAGAAGTGTTCTCCTACCTCTGAAATTCGAATTCCATCCAGTGCCTTTCTCACCTGATGTCTGCAAGTGGAACAGAAAAAAAAGGAAATGGCCTGGGATGTTTTTGAGTGAGTGRAACCTGCTGTCCCCAGTCAGGGGATGGGGTTCCAGCAGGACAAGCAGTGGAGCAGCCAAAGGGCTCAGGACAGCTCTCAGAACCCAGTGTTGTAGCACACTGTGATCTTTGTGTCTTTGTCTGTGTGCAACAGGTACAAAGAATTTCTKTCATAATGTGAAATAGATCTCAGAACCCTTGAGGTTGATGTGGAAGTCATTGCTTTTTCAATAATGGCAGAAATAGAAAGGTGAGATCCACACAGGCCCRGTTGGGCACACCTGGCTCAGGTTTGCATCTCTTTTTTTGTTTTGTGGTATATTTTGGATGTGCCCYGCACATGAGCAATCTGAAATCTCACCTGTGCAGAGTGTGTCCTTCCCTGTCCCTGTGTCATCCATGGGTACCCCCTCCCTCCCTCCCAGCCTCCTCTTTGCAGATGTTAGGAGTGTCTCCAAGCTGTAGCAGAGCTGATCTGCACTACAAACTGAATAAAAAAAATCCTTCATTCTTTCCTTGACTGGCTTTTAATTTTTCTGTGCCTTGCTCAACTGTTGATTCTTGTGCAGTTTCTAGGAAATGTGTTTCCTTGAAACCGAACACCCAACTTTGGCAAGATTGGCTGGAGTTGAACAAGGAGTTCAAAACTGGAAAAGGCAGATGAGTGGCACAATTTTAGAGAGGTTTGTTGTTTCCATAATAGATTGGATTGTAAAGCTAATGAAGATGTGATGAGGTGTTTAAGGTAGAATTTCAGGTGAATGATGATACATCATGCAGAGCAATTGACAACCAGTGTAGGGGAATATCTGTGGATTCCTTTCTTGTGCAGGGAGCACTATTTAAGGGATGTGGTTCCACCTCTGCTCCTGGAAATGTGGAATGCCTTTTAAACATCAGTGGGTTGACTTGAGCTGTGATTCCTGGTACCACAGCTGGGGAGGAAGGAGAGGACTGCGAGAGAACCTGGCTGGTGTTTGCCTTTGCTGTGAAAATGCTTCCTTTGAGTTAGAACAGCTTCTTGTGTTAAAGTTTTAAAAGCCTAGGGATGTGTATGAGAAAAGTGGTAAAGTGGTAAAATATTTGGGGTGTGTGATGTGGACATACTAGTTTGCAAAATCATCTCTCTCTTTTGGGCTGTTCTATACAGCTTCTTGAGGGTTTTGGTGTTTGAATTAGAAACACACTGAGTGACCCACAATTACCCAAATTGTATTTTTTTGATATTATTCTGTCTCTCTTAGGATTTGAGCATGTCACATATGATGTGCTTGCATTTATTGGTAGCCAATTTATATAAATCTGATCTTTCTCTTGTTAAAGATGATGTTTAAACCTCCAGAAAGGAGAAAAACTCCATGTGTTTAGACAGCTGCCAAAAACGTGTCAACCTTAGCTGTGTGGTTTGGAGCACCCAAAATTGTAATTGCCCCTCAAAAACTGGATTTCTGTTTTTTTCTCATCATTCCATTGTCCCCCATTTCTTCCAGCTCTGGATGAGATGATGTTTTTATAATATTGAAGCCTGGTAGGATAGTATTGATAATTTCTGTTGGTGTGCATATGCAGTGTTCAGGAGCTSAGAATGATTGTAAATACAGCAAATACAGAAGGGCACAGTTCAGGACTACAGACAGTTCCTTATGTGATACTAAAGAAGAGGAAGAGTGTAAATGGGCATTAAAAATGTGACATGACTTATTTGGAGGATGTAGAACTGGGAAGAAGAGGGTCCCTTTATAGTGATATTGGCAAAGACATCTCTTTTGTAATATAAAATAATACCTTGTGGTAAATTTTCTCACTTTGAATGTACTGAGTGCTGTGTTATTTATACTTCTATACACAAAGTATAATCCTAAGAGAAAGTCTTTCAAATTTTAGTTTCTCCTTGTTCTCATGATTAAAATATCAGGGCAATAAAAGTACCTAAATGCCCTTGAAGAGACTCATCTTAAATCAGACTTAAACTGGTTGCTATTTGATACCATCATCATCTGGAGTAGGGTTAGAATATATTTTTTTTTTCCTGTAATAATTTATGAATAAAATCCACCAGTCCTACAGCAGGGCTAAATTTTCCTCCTAAGAAAAAACATTTTGTAGAATCAGTGCCAGTATGAAACGCACAAGTGCAGGTTACAGCATATGCCTGAGGTCTCAAAATTGTTGTAGSAAAGAAAAAGACTGCAGCATCATCACATGCATTGATTCATTTCTGCTAGCTGTGTTGTGGTCCCATTGAATGCTGTGTCTAATTCCTTCTAAATGGAGCAATCAGGCGTTCATTCATGTTGGCTAAAGAAGCTAATTGTTCCCTTTTTAGGCACAAATAGCTGAAATACATTGTGTATGAACATCRACAAAAGCGTTTGATTATCATTTGCATATTTTGGACGTTCTTTTAACAGATGTGAAGATAAAGTTTGGGGATCTGGTGTACTGCTGTTAAGATTTGAATCCATTCAGGGRTGTTSTCCTCTCCTGGCTGCRTGCTCATSTTGGACCTCTCTGCAGAGGCATGARACATTAGGAKTTGTGAGAGYAAATTACCTGAAAAACAAACAAACAGACCCAGACGGATGCTTCATATTTTTAGGTTTCACTCAAATTTCGCCATACTAATTACGATGTAATTAACCTTGTTTGTACTTTTTTTGCTGGTGCTAATGGATAAAATTCCAGGAGTCACACCAAAATTTAACAAGTTGTGGTTGGTCCCATAAATCAGCCAGTTTGTGGCTTAGGTGAAAAGCCAGAGATTTTTGTCCTGCATAGGAGCATCCCTGCCATGAAAGGGAGTGCTCTGAAGCAGGGGACACTCTGTACCATTTAACACTCATCCAAAGTTTTCCTTTGTGAAAGGAACTGTGCTCTGAGGGGAGGTCAGGAAAAAAACCATAATAAATAAGTTATTAAATGCTGCATTTTCATTCTTTGCGGTGCTGCAGTTGGGAGGCAGCTAGGATTTGATTTAGGCACTATGGTCCATGGAAAGCAGTGTTTGTTGTTTCATACCCATCATTATGTTTTTTAAGGGGTTGAATTCCTGTTGAATGACTGACAGTTGTCCATATCACTGTTCTCTTAGAWCAGATTTAATACAATTAATTGTTTACATTGTACTTCAGTTATATCCTTAGCATGATGAGTTAATTTATTTACTGTTTGCCTTTGGCATAAGGTAAGAGATTTCTCATAAATTTGTATTTATTTAGCTTGTATTTAAATAATACTGTATGTGAATGAAATTGTCCTGCAGTTCTTATATGGCAGTTACGTTATCAATTTCACTCTGCTTTAGATGTATTGATATAGCATATATAAATGTATTGATGTATCACATTTACAAATGTTAGGTTTACTTTGCTTCAGGAGCACCAGTAACCGAGCAATCCTGTGTAGACTGCTCAGATGTTAATTCAGTGCAGTGCTTTCATGTCGGCAGCCTTCTGCTTTGTCAAAACAATTTTCAGCTCAGGATTCAAACATCTTCTTCGTGTTTTCTAATTTTCTGTATTGTTCACTATTTGGCAGCAGAATAATGCAGGGGAGTATCTCATTATTTCACTTCAAGTGGTTCTTTTAAATGACTGCAATAACAAYTGTGCAGTTAGATTTTGTTATGTTTAAATACACTGCAAAGTGATTTTAGTATTGTATTAATGATGCTATTCTTAGATGGGGAGTATGGCAGAAGAGAATTGCTTTCAGTCAACTGAATTATGTTACATTATTCCGCAGAAGATTGTTTGGAAAATTGGATAAAGCTCAGATTGCTGCCATGGTTTATACAGATGAGAAAGAGCAGGCTAATATTGCACCCCTAAGTACAGCATGAAGTAGTAGCCAGCTTAGCTGGCTGTTARATTTCTTTATATAATGTTAGATTCAGATTTTCTGGTGGTGAAATTATTTTCCAGACCACGCAGAGATTGGCAACCCCAAACTGTGCGTCATATATGCTGGATAACTGTGCAGAACAAATTTCTCAGAGATGGCTCAGCGTAATATATATATTTATATATTGGCACTGAATAAATTGTTTGTTAATTTAAGTCTGAAATACTTAAGGTTTAAAAGCATACTTTGAAATTCATCATCTGTTTTTACAATAGCTTGTCCCAGTCCTTCCATCCTTGTGGGCATGGTGTTTTACAGAATGCTTTGCTGTACTTTCTGACTTTTGAAATAGGAATCCCAGTRGGTTTTCTTCACAGGTGGAAGAAAATGGGTCATTTGGTACTGAATGCCTGACCCTTTCTTATTTGTGGGATTAAATCAGAAAAACTGTGGATGCTTAGTTTTAGATTATTGGAGCTCCAGTAGCACAGCCATATGTGGGTATGATTAAAGTGCAGATTAAGCTTTGGAGGGAGCAGTTTYTCCAATATCTGCATTTATTTTACATATTACTGCCAGTTTCCAGTTGGCCACGTAGTAACAGTGTTGTTTAAATCAAGTTACAGTGTTCTGGAACAGAGTTCTGCTGCTCACAGTAGTTTTTATATTTAGAAAAAAAAAAGGCTTTTCCTTCTTTAAGGTGCATATGTTTATAATTTAACAGTTCAGTACTGTGGCTGTGTGTSCATGAGGAAACCAAAGGCTGCAGACATTACAACAGCCTGGCCCTGAACTTGACTTCAGTCCTGAAAGACAGAGATAAATATTACAGGATTTAGCAAAAAACAGTAAAAAACCACAGTTCTGATGAATGTACTTACCAATCACAGGCTGGGATCAGACACAGAGGAGCAAAATGCAAAGTGCATCTACAACATATTGGAATAAARTATGGAGTTCAAATGTGAGCTCCAAACTCCCTCTGCCCATCCTCCAGGCACTTGTCTGTAAGTTTAAGGTTGGATACTCAAAATTCAGTTTTTCTTGTGTTGCTGCCTCCAGAAGGACATGTAGCAATGGGTACTGAAGTGTCCATTTGSCTGTTGTGAGCACAGAGAGGGGAGAATGAGCTCATGTCCAGGGTCTGGCTTGCATTTTGAGTGAAATCMCAAGATTCTCTTCMTTCCTCAGTTCTTTACTMGCTCACTCATGAGGATATGGCATTYGTTAAAGATTAAAAAACCAACCWAAACAAACCAAAGGAAGAGGTTYMCTAGAGGTGTGCCTTCCCCTCAGAGAAACTCAATTTTTGGTCTTAATTGTTGGTCTTGTTCTTTTACAGTGAAATAAACGCTCGGCTTGATGCTGTGTCTGAAATTCTGCTGTCAGATTCCAGCGTGTTTGGTCAGATTCAAAATCTTCTTTCTAAGCTACCAGATTTGGAGAGAGGCCTCTGCAGTGTTTTCCACAAAAAGGTATACCCATCATTACACTGATTTATTGTTTTCTGTATTTTTTTCAGCATCATTCTGTCTTAGTGTACTTCCTTTGGTTTTTAAGTATGCCTTAAAGTATGCTGTTTTCCTTTAAACCAAAACTTTGCCTTCCATGTGCTTGTCTAAAATCCCACGTGCCACTTGAGCCACTTGGCTGCAGTTAGCTGTTCTCAGATGAATGTTGGTTTGTTTATAAATTCTGTAATTTGGACCTCACATTCTCATCTTAATGAGAATCACTTGTAATGACACACTGACAATTCTTAATTGAAGCAGATTAATGTGCCAATAGCACCTGTGGGGTACTTAATGTTCTTTCATTTCACTGTTCTCTTTAGAAGTTTTGACTTGTTTAAATAAAGAAATAGATGGGTAGAATGAGAGCAAAGTTGTAATTTCTTTTGATGGTACAGCACAAAGTTTTGCTCTCTGTGAAAATTTGAAAGCCAGTTGTTGTACAGTTTTTGAAGCCCTGAAGTGTTGCAGTGTTTGCTGGGTTTCTTTTTTTTTTCTTTTTTTTTTTTTTTTTTTTTTTTTTTTTTTTTTTTTTTTTTTTTTTTTTTTTTTTTTTTTTTTTTTTTTTTTTTTTTTTTTTCTTTTTTTTTGTCCAAACAACTGCCTGGGAATTAGATAATTCACTTTTTAATGGTTTAACTCATTTCAGGTTTCATACACAGTACTGTTTCTAGGAATACATCTGCATTTCACAACATCCTGGCACTGCTCTGCTTCTGCCCTGGGGGTTTTTTTGGTTTAGTTCAGTTTGTTCGGTTTTGTTTTATTTTCTGTATGTACTTATTTCTTCAGATGTCCCTCCCTGCTGTAGAACTGCTTGCTTTCCTCAGCTTTGAAGCTCACTTTTAGGTGGAGCCATGCTGAGACCCTGGATTTTCATGTGGTTTTTGAAATGAGGTGACAAAGCTGTTTGTCTGAGCCACAGCCACTGTAGATGAAGGCAGGGCTTCAGTGAGTGAGGTGTTGGAAAGAAGCTGCAGGAGAGGAGAAATGCTCCAGCAGAATCCATAAAAAGGGTAAATGAGGGGCACACACCTTTCATTTGATGTGTTTGCWTCCCCTGGTAATAACCTGGGTTGTGCAGAGCCCTGTGGAGAGGACCTGGAGCACTGAGTAATCCCTGAAGACCTTTAGGACTTGGAGGAGATGGAGWGTCCCTGAGAGATCTGTTTTCAGTAAAGAATCAAAAGCAGACTCTGGGAAACTGATCCTGAAGCCTAAATGGTGAAAATGGAGCCTGAAGAAAGGTCCCAGTGAAGCAGAAATACATCCAAGAACACGGAATAACTGGGTTTCATGGATTATTTTATGTTCCMCCCCACTCTTCCCAGTGAATGCTGCTGTTTCAGTTCCCACCAGAGAACCCTTTCTAATTCTGTTAATTCCAGATGTCCATCTCCCACATGCTCAAAGTGGGGTTCAGTGCAATTTTATTCCCCCTCAGGGATCCAAGAATTCGGAATGGAATGCACTGGTTGCTTCACTGAAGGAATTGTGCTTGTTAATTCAGTGTCAGCTGCAGGAAAAATAGGTGAATGTGACAGGCACTTCACCCTCCAGGCCTTTTATACTTSAGTGAGGTTATTATTTGAGGAGGTGTGCTGTACAAGGAGACTCTGAAGTGTRCAGAGATGGCTGGGGTTTGTCTCAGTTGTTCCAAACACGCTTTGGAATGTTTTTTACATTCAGGTCAGCCACTGCAGAAATTTTATTGTGCAAAGCCCCGTGCACCAGTAACCTCTGGAGAAGAGTGAAAAGAATGAAGGCAAAACAAAGGCAAAGCATCCTGATGGGAGCTGTTGTGGTGAAGGACACTGGTGTCTGTTCTCCTGGTCTGGCTTACTCTTATTTTCAGTAAGCCTGCTGTTAAGTCTTACCTGGTAGCATAATTCAAGCTGGCAATTATTAACCTGGCCCTTCCCAAGATCTGTTTCTGATCCACCCCAGGTATAAGCAGGAATTGGAGCAGTATTTTTTTTTTCAGTGGGATTTAGATATTCCCTTGGGGGTCACAGTTCAGCTGCAGTTTTGCCCCAGCCTGAAAAAGGACCGTGGGAGTGGTTARGGAGACAAGAGCAATATTGCAGTTGCCATGGAGAGAGGAGTTTTCTTCACAAGGAATGGTTGTTGTTCTCAGTTTGTGCAGGTCCAGCACTTSACACCTTGCCATGCAGAAACGCTCTCCACTGCAGAGGGTGGCTGGAGATGAAATGTTTGAAGGCTTCTCAGAAGGTGACTGCAAAAGGAATCTGAGAGATAGGGAATTTTAAAGAGCTTTGTCTCAACAGTGCCTGGAGCTCATGCTTTGGGGGCAGATGCGGGGTTTGGGGTTTTCTATCTCCACTTTAACCGTGTCTTGGAGCTGAGGGCAATCACCAAACCACCCAGCACAGCTTTCCTTCTGGGGTCGTTTGGAAACATGAATGGCAGGACCCCACTGTTTATTGCCTCAGTTGAATCAGGATCTGTTAAGCCCTGCTTTGGAGTGTGGCAAAAGAGGGTCAGAGACCAATGTTTGTGCAGGTTTTAAAACTAGTACTGAGTAAACATGCCATCAGTACTTTTAGAAATATSTCCTACAGGGCCAACCTGTTGTTTCTTGCTGTTTTCATGCCTGGTTTTTCAGTGAGTTTCAGAAGATAAATATTTATGCAGACTCAACCCATAAATGTTTATCTTATTTGTACCCTTTGCTCAATAAACATTATTTTTTGACTGAAGCACATTTCACCAAAGTGGACAGAAATCATCACAACAATAGGCCATTAAAATTGTAAAACAGACTAAAGAAGAGCTGTTTACCTTAGGAGTGAGAGCAACAATCAGACCTTAGCATTACACGCAATTAAACATTTTCAGTTTGTTCTGCCTCTAAGTTCAACCCCAGGCTCTCCTTCATTTGCAGTTCCTTACAAACTGCTGCAGTTGGGAGAACCTGTTCCATTGTTGCTCCCTGTCTGCCCCCAGCCTCCCCGAGGCRTTTGCCTTCCAGTTTCTCAGTTAAAATTTCACTATTTCCCTGACACAGACTCCTCAGAGGACAAAGGTGCAGCTCAGCTGGGTGCTGAGTGTTAAAAATCTCTCCGTGATGCTGGAAAGGTGCCCTTCCCTGGAAGGTACACCTGGTATTTCACTGAAGATATTTCATTTTCTGCAGATTCAGAGAAAAATGTTATGATTTTGATTTGTTTTTTTCTCTTATGAAATGAATACCTGTTATGTGTGCCCAAGAAATTAGTTACTATTAGYATGGAACGTTTTAAGTTCCATACTAATTTCCTACATTTTCCCCGTAGGTTAATCTGAGTTCAGCTAACATCTATCTTGTATTTTTTTTTACTTTTATTTCCTCTATGATAATAGTGTGCACTTCGTGCTTACAGTACTCTTTCAATCTTTTAAAGAATCTGTATCACAGATATTTTTAGATTTGCAATGCTAAATGCTGATTTGAGCAAATTGTTCCCTGTTAAGCTGATTAATACAAAGTCATAACACRGGGGTTTAGTAACCTTAAACACCTCATTTTTTCCCAAACTAAAGTCTGCTCTCTATGCTAAAGAGATAAAGGTGGGTATTACAATTTGAAAGAAGTGATAAAAGTATACTACATTTAGACACCCGTATTTTATTTTATTTTGAAATGCTTTTAACTTGGAGTGAGCGGTCAGCTGTGGGTCTCTTGGAAACAATTTCAGTAATTCAAGCAGGGCTGAGTTGCTGTCAGTGTTGCTGGGAGGGTCTCTGTGATCTTTTTTGTGTCCTCATTGGCAGACACCCCATTTTTGGGACAGTTTGATAAACTTCTGGTCAAAACTATTGTTTGGCATCATTGTCAACTCTGAGGTTATTTCTCCAGTGCYAGACAAGTTATGGCTGTCATTGATAGCATCTCAAAATTAGACTTCAAAAATAGCATTGGATAAGTTTGTGAGACTCTTCTGTGAATGCAAGACTGTTAATCCTGCTTTATGCAAACAGTTTTTACTGTATTTTAAAAGCTTCTAATTTATAACACAGTTATGTATCCTTTGTAAGGTTATTTAGGATTTGAATTGAATCAGTCCCACTTTAACAAAGCTCAGCTTTTCAGAAGTATTTAAATGTTCTATTCCAAGATATCTGTTTCTTTAATAAATTATTTCTGCAGTGGAGACATTAAATTTTAGATGCAAAATCCTGCAGTGTTACTAAAATGGATCCAGGGGAAACAAGAACACTGAATAAGAGCAAAAGGGGTATGTTCACCCCCATTCTTGGGGACGCTGTTTAATAAGGTTTTTTTGCAGTAAAAGGTGTGAATTTTTATTTCTCCAAAGGTCTTTCGATTGTAGTCACGGAATCAAGCAAGTTTTAACTCATTGGGTGGCTTACAGTGTGCTGTAGGCCCTCAGAGTTTCTGTGAGGAAATTAAGCATTTTCATTAACCATCYTCTGAGAAATCTCATTTCTGAGAGATTGGTTTGTTTTTTTCTCTTATGAAATGAATACCTGCTACATATGCCCAAGAAATTAGTTACTATTAGCATGGAATGTTCTAAGTACATTTTCCCCGTAGGATAATCTTCTGACTTCAGCTAACATCTGCCTTGTATTTTTTTACTTTTATTTTATTTAGCACTGCCTCGAAATCCAGCTTTCTTCTCTTACTGAAGGCTCAGCTTCACCACTCTCACCACCTTTACCTGGCAAACCCATCAGCCAGGTTTTATCTTGTATTTTTTATCTTTCATCACCCTATTCTTCATGGATGTGGGTGATGATACAATCAGTCATATCTGATCATTTTATTTGACTTTGAGTCTAAGCCTGGATTTATCATTTTTTTTACCGTTTTAGGTGTTTCTTCTGTGCTTTGACTTCAAACGGCATTGACATATTTACTCCTTTATTATTTTGTTTTATTTTTTTTGTCAGAACTGTTGCAAGATTATCAGAAAGATTATGATAAATTGCAGCAAGTGCAGAAGAAACAGAGTTGTCATGAGGCAAAATAATGGATTGTTTATGAAGCAAGACTGAAATATCTTTTTTTTGTTAAACTGATGATTAAAGATGAACAGGAGTCTTAGGAGGGTGTTAACAGCAAAGAAACAGTTGAGTTGGTATAATACAAAATAGTAAAAATGGAGGTATTTGGATTAAATTAATGGAGGGGAAATTTATGCTGTTTGATAAAACTTTTACATGATGATAGATRTTGCATTATGGATTAGTGATAAGCACAGTATCTTGGAATATAACRGCCTGAGAGCAGACAGAAAGAGAGCTATCACAGAAAAAYTGGAGAAAAATTGGAAAAAYGTGCAGGGAAACCTCCTAATGGATYTCCTCTATCCCTAACTCTGTGTTTCTATGAAATAGATGAGCTTAGATTTTCCAGAAACATTCAGAATGCAATGTCTGTGGCCTTCCTGAATTCCTGACAGTGGTTAAATTGCATTTTGGCCAATACTTGACTCTGTGTTTGAGTACAGATGTTCCTTGTGAGTAACTTCAGTATAACAGATGAGAGAATTGCCTTAGTTCTTGCATTTGAATGTGGGAAGGAAGAGAAAAAAAATTACTTTTGGGGCAGAAATTGAAATACAAAGGATGATGAAATAGAAATGTAGATGTGTCCTGTAAAATAGCAATTCACTGTAGGCTATCTCTTCTGTRATCACCACACAGTCCTGCCCAGAAATTAAATTCTAGATTGCTGTGGTAGAAGAGGAAAAAATGCAGGAATGGAAGGATGTGGCATCCAAAGGATATTGTATATCCTACTGCTTTCCTTGCATACCCAGGTGAGGAAAATAAAGTGGTTTTCTTTCAGCATTGWCAGTTGACTGATAGGAGAATTTCAGAAGACTAAAAAAGAATTTTCTACAGACCACTAAAATACGAAATCTTTAAACAGGGCGTGCTGGTTTTCCCTGTTTCTGTTCTTTTTCTCCTCCTTTCTGTGCTGTTCCCTGACCCTCTGGGGTGCACTGCCCTGTATGGGTGAGGTGTGCTGCTCCTCAAACWRMMSRASSWGCTTTTTATGGTGTTTGCACATCSTTGTCCCTTTCTCTGCTTTTGTGTSCWCATCTTCCCCCAGCGACAGCAGCACCAGAGATCAGCTCTTGGATTCCTAAGGACAATGGTTGAGACAATTATTGTGGTTAATTAACAGTTTTGTTACTGTCCATCCATTTTATTTGCATTCTGTCAGATTTTCAAAAAAGCAAAAGAACTTTTGGTAGGTTTTCTATTAATGAAAATAATGTAATGATTCAGACATTGCTTCCCTTCCCAGTGCTCCACCCAGGAGTTCTACTTGATAGTCAGCACCCTGTGTCGTCTGGACTTGGAAATTCAAGCTTTTGTCCCAGTTATACAATCCCATGTGAAATCTCCTCTATTAAAAAATGCACTGTTGGAAATCCCAGACCTTCTCTCCCCAGTAAAACAGTATTTAAAGATCCTTAATGAAGAAGCAGCCAAGTAAGTAGAGAAAATGTGTTCTTCTGTGCCTCATAGGCTTTCTGACTACATGTGTTCAACTATGTGAATTAAGCATCTTGTTTTGATGCACTGTAGTTTTATATTATTTTATATTTATGTATCTACAGTTCCTGCTAGTTAAGGCAGAGGTTGTTGTCATTTGTGGCTGACATGCTTTTTTTTTAAAGTTAAACTAGGTGAGGGAGTATTTTGCCTAGTGGGTTTCTGCCTCGGGCAGAATAAATTTTTGAGCATTTCTCACCTGTTTTGGGTGTTGAATTTACAGGAAAATATGTTTTGCATTATGTTAATTTGTTTAACAGCTTTTTAATATGTTTTTTTAAGAGAAGCTATTCCTTTTGAAGAGACACTTGACCTTCAGCAGAGTGGCAGCTCTGCTGTCATCAGAATGCCTTTCTCTGTTTTTGTGAGAATTCATCAAAGCTGTCTGCCCTTTTTTGTCTTAATTGTGTCCATTGTTGRTCCATGAAAAAAAAATAATTTAGGCAGAAGAGGAAGATGCTAAATTGGAATTAATATACATTRTATTGGAGAATATCTTTCAATAATTTGGTGTGTAGTGTTTATTTTGAAGAACTGCTGCCTCCATTGTTACCCCTGCATTCTTTGCTGAGATTGTGGCAAAAAGTTTGGTTTGTAGTTCTATGGGGGCAGCATAGTCATAACTTCTGTATTCAAAACAGAAAATAAACATCCGCTTCATTTATAAAATATTTTTTATCTTTTCCAAACTGRCATTTAAAAATAAATCTGAAAATTGAAGCCTAAAACTTAGAATTAGAGATGGATCCAAGGTGTATAAATTTAGAAGTTAAGAAGGGCAGAAGGATTCCCTCTGCCCATTGGAAAGGTGGGATTGTCATTTCTGCTGATCCCTGGTGCCCAATTATAGTTGTGACAGTTTATTACAAGAAAGACTGTATCTAAATAATACCAGATTTATTGTAGGTAGGTTCAAAAAAGGTTTGTTTTTTTTTTTTCCTGTCACTGTATTGATGATAGCTAGAATAGTACACAATATATAATTGATCTGCAGAATGGRTATACTGTATTTGCATTTATTCAGAATCATTAAACCAACTTAYTTTTGGCCTTTATGTAGCTCACATTTATGTGGTGGTATTGTTTTTACTCAAAAACATTCYTTTCATCAAAATCATGGCCTCTACTCACACCAATCCATGCACACACACACTCGTGCACGTGCTGCATCACATGTTAATTTTGTTAGGAGGTGTGGATAAAACCCTGTAATTGTTCTCAAAAGTGTCCCTTTGCTCCAGGTTTGGTTTTTTTTTACAGAGAATTTGAGATTTTGGGATTTGTGTTTTTTAAACTGTCAACTTCAAAATTTTTTTGTAGGCATCATTTAGCACTGACACTCTTCACAATCAGCTGCTGGCTACTAGTGATCTTTTTTGTTTTTTTTTCCCTTTGCATTCCCATGGAAACTGGTCTAATTAGCGCAAAAATCGTTTCTAAAAATTGGTATTGTACTTTAAAATGGCATCTTTGCTGTCACTTATGTAATACCAATGCTGATGGAGAGCAAAGCCAAAGCACAGCTCTGTGCTACCTGCCCTGTATTTCCATTTGCAGGCAAAGGGCTGGTGGAGTGAGTAGAATATTAGATTTTTGTATTACTTCCATGTTATAATACTTTTCAGTTCGCTAATTACTTGCTTTCCACATATTAGTTTTCRAGGTAATGATACAATTGAGTTCTGTATTTGCTCTAAAATGCAAAGTTATATTGCAATTTACTTAGGGCTGATCGTACTGCTTTTTATTGTTTGCCTGGTACTTGCTAGAGTAAGTTAAATTTTTGTTATTTTTTTATTGCCAGTTCATCTTCCCAGTTTTAACCATTTTTATGGCATTGCCCGTTTCAGGTTTCAGTCCTGAGCTGAGCTAATGCTGCCAAAACAATTCTGTCATTTTTTGTGGCACTGGAGCTAGAGAAGGGCATTGTTTTGCATGCACTTAAAAACGCTCTGGGTAATCTTTTGTGGATAAAAGAAGGAAGCTGCTCTGTGAGAGTAGTGATGGCATTCTGCTTCGGAGAGGGTCTGGATGGGGGGGATTTTTCCATGCAGTCCTTAAAAAAATGCGCCCAAATTTGGCYGAATTCTAAATGTGTCAAAAATCTGCATTCATGGTTCACAGAAATTCCCTAGAATTTCACATTTATGCAGTAAAGATGCTGTCAGCAGTTGGGGTGCTCTTTATGTCATGAGTACAGTTTGGGCTGTGCCCAAGCACCTGAAAATRTGGATTTAGAAGGGAATTGAGTGTTGAAACAGATGAAAATAACAAAATCAGGCCACAGCCAGCATAAATGGGGACTATCTCCCTCTTTTTACCATTATTTTAACATTTCTTAYGGATAGGACTGGAGATAAAACACARTTGTTCAAGGACCTCACAGACTTCCCTGTCATCCGAAAGGAGAAGGAGGAGATCCAGGATGTGCTTTCTAAAATCCAGCTGCATCTGCCGGATATTCGCAARCAGATCAAGAACCCTTCTGCAGAGTATGTCACAGTTTCGGGTCAAGAGGTACTGTGGGGTTTTTGTTATGTATGACTGTACCTGTTCTTGCYGAGAAAATAGCTTAAAAGCAGAACCTCGCTGCAATATTCATTGAGTGTGGTGCTTCATTTGATTGTAATCTTTGTGCAACTTTGGAGAGCAGCTTTCTTACCCTGTGCCTGTTTTATTTGTTAAGTCATTCGCTTTAGTGACTTAAAGAATAGAAACGCATCAGTGCGGTTGAATTTTGGTTCAGTAATTCTTTGCTTTTCTGTCTGCCTAAAAAACACTCAGATRCTTCCAAGGTTCGTTGTATGGCTATTAAGTGCTGGAAAAAACTCTCAGAAAACCAGGAAGCGCAGCGTTTGGTTAATTTGAAGAGTGGTGAAAGGATTTCTGAGTACTGAGTCAGCCTGTAATTTGAAAGATGGAGAGGAGAGGGAGCAGCAGTGAAGAGTGATAAGTGTTGTTTTACTTCCAATTCTCGGAAATGGCGTTCTGGACTGGGAACTTTTGTTCGTGGATGCTGTGCAAGTGTGGGCAGGACAGGATCCAGTGAAGTGAAAAACACAGGCAGCAGCTCCTGCTGTGCTCKTGGAGGAGCTGAAAGAACGGGGAGGCAGCACTGCTCAGCGTCCTCCTCTGGAACTGAGAGCAGGAAGCTGGGAAAAACTCTGCAGGAAATTGGGGAAAAAAAAGGAGTTAGGAAACAGAATGAAAGTTGTGAATGAGGAGAGGAGTGGGTGAGGACAGGGAGAGAAGGGGCTGGAAGAGGTCCATGGGGGAATTGGGAAGCTGAGAAAGATCCAAGAAACMTGGGAGGGAGCAAACAGGTGCTGCTGAAAACGAGGGAGGGGATGAATTAGAGACAGCAGCCTTTGATAAAGACCTGATGTGGATATTCCTGTTGAAGCTGAGAACAGGAACCACACGGCCCAAGAGTCRGGTGAGCTGTCTCACAGACACTGAAATCCAAGGGAAAAGTGGAAGAATGTGTTTTGAGTGTTGTTTGAGGCCGGAAAGAGCAGGATTTGAAAGGTATCTCTCAGGGAAGCTGGGTTAATAGCTGCATCTGTGTGGAGTGAAGGAAAAGAGCGGAACTGATCAAAGAGAGGAGAGCACTGGAAAGGGGTTTCAGAGGCAGTGACTGCACACATTTCAGAGAGGTTCTTTGTAGCAGGGCACGGCTCAGAGACCTCTGCACACACAGAGATGTGTCTGGTGCCRTGATGAAAGGAGCTGCAGAGGTTGGGGACAGCTCTCACTGCCTGACATCTGGTGTGGGTGTTTCACACACAGCAAAGGAGGCAGCACAGCGGGGTCAGAGAGGATGCTCAGTGAGGAAAGGAAAGATGCCAGAGGAAAGGAAGTAATGGAAAGTGAATTGTATGGGAGGAGTGTAGAACACAGGGCTGCAGCAGGAGTTTATTTGATTTGAGCTATTTCTTTGTCAGATTTGTGTGGTATATTCTTCTCATGTTTTTGTAGCACCCTGATGGATGTAAAATTCAAATGCTGCYTCACAACAGAGAAATATCTCATGCTTTGGGTGAATTGAGAATTAGTGCACTGTGTCCTTGCCATAGCCATGTGTTAGGATTGTTATCCTTGTTTGTTCTTGAGGGTGATTGCTGCTTCCTCTGGAAGTTTCTATCCAAATCTTATTAACTGCTATGGAAAAGTTCTGTCAGACATGGCTCTTGTGGCTTTCCATAAATGTGCTCAGGTTCTGTGTTAACCTAATCTCTGCAGGAAATTCGTTTTCCAGCTGAGTTCTGTGACGTGAGGATGCCTCAGCTCCCTGACATCCAGGACCTCAGGCCATTGTTACAAAGATAACTGACATGAATCATATAAAATACTGCGAGAAGCACGTCACATGAATTTCAGTGCTCTGCTGGTTTTCCCTGTCCCTCCTTTTCTGACTCYGAGTTCAYTCSTACCTAAAGCAAGGTTCTGTAGGTWCAGAAGGGRTTTGTATCTCATAAACCCAGGATTTTTGGGAAAAAAAGAACATTCTCTTCTGGTCTGCTCATTCTCTTCAGGCTGAATGTGATTTTCCTCTGATTCTTGCAGTTTCTTGATGAATGGTGACTTTGATTCCCCAGTCTTCCTGACTTCCCATGATGTGTAATATTACATTTYTGTTCTTTCAGTTTCTGGTAGAAGTCAAGAATTGCCATAAGTCATCTGTGCCAYCTGACTGGGTTATGGTTAGTAGGTATGTAAGATACCTTTGAAGTTTGTTCTAATATTTAGGAAAAAACAGGAGGTCTTTTGGTATTACAATTAATTATATACACATCCTAATTGTCCCATGTGTTTAAGTTTGTTGGTTTTTTTTTTAGCTGGAAACCCAACCAAATTGTAAATTTATTGCTTAAAAGAAAAAAAAAACACCCAAAAATGAATAAAAAATTATATCTTACAGCATTTGTTTTTACACAGTAGATGCTTAGAGCACACAATTACTCATCCAGTCTTCCAAGGTGCAGGTCCTGGTGTCAGAGATGTGGCCTTGATTCACTTGTTCATGTACCTTGAATTTTATCCTTCATAAAATTTTGATTGTTCTTAGTTTATTCAGAAAGGTTAAAGTAGCTGTGCAAACATCCGTTTACACATCTCAGTAGATTCAGTGTATTTAAAATATCGTTTTACTTACTCATACACACAAGCTTTTCTTGCTGTGGTACTCAGTGTAATGTAAACTTGATTTTGGATAATTTTCCAGCAAGTGAAACAGAGATGCACTGATTTATGTAGTTGTCAGTTTTTTGCTTTTCAGTGATTTGATTTATGATTTGGATGGGTTGAATACCTGAGAGTTATAATGTCCATGTAAATGCTGAATTCTCTACAAGCCCCAGTGTGTGAGATGTGAGCAAAGTCATCTCTCACCAAAATGGGCTCTGAAGAGATGTTCTACTCACTTATGCAAGAATTGAGTATTAAAAGTGCACAGATCAGATAGAATTAAYGACAAATTACAGCTAATCTGTATTCTGTAAAAGAATGCCTTGATGTGCCAAATGAAGTCCTTAATGAAAATACATCAATAAATAGCGAGTGCCTCAAGTGAAAACTAGCAAGGCACTCTGCATTTAGTATTAYTATATTTATTTCAGGCTTAGCATCAAGTTTTCCTCCTCAAAGTGAATTTTTTTGTGTAGCTCATTGTGTGTGCARCCACAGAAGAGTCACGCACCTGGATGGTTACTCTGAGCTTCAAACTTTTGTGAAATGTTTAAACTTGGTTGATAATACCCCTCTGTGCCCAGCATTTCAAAACCTTTGGAGTAGGCAGTGGTGCCATGACTGACCACTTTATTCACAGAAAAAGGTCATTGCAATAATACACCTTGGTATCACAATGAAAAACTTCTTTTTTTTTTTTAAAAGCATCCATTGTCAAGTCTCGCGGAGATTAAGAAAACAAATCCAATTTTGCATGTAGATGGTGTAGCTGATTGCCTGGTAACCTTGATTTCCAATCAGTCCTTTCTCCCTGTTGCAGCACAAAAGCTGTCAGCCGCTTCCACTCTCCTTTCATTATAGAAAATTACAGACTCCTGAACCAGCTCCGGGAGCAGCTCGTCCTTGACTGCAGCGCCGAGTGGCTGCGCTTCTTAGAGTGAGTTCACCCCGAGAGGCAGCTCTCACATTGTGTTCCCTTCTTCTGTGCCAACTGAAAGGGAGGAATGTTTATCTTGACAAAGGAGTTAATAATTATGTTGTCCACAGCAACCTCACGAGTGGTCCATTAAAATGCTTTTCTTCATTTGAAAGTGTWTAAGGTCGGGACCTTTGAGCCTGAGTCCTGAGACCAGCAGCGTTTTGAAATGCTGATGAAAATACAGCRTTAACAATACAAAATGTATCACAAAGTTGGACAAATAATGTCATAGCATTAGCAATCTGAGAGTACAACTGACTCTGAGTGAAACTGAGTCTAGTTGGGTTTATTGGATTTATTGTTTCGTTATTGTTTATTGTTTTTAATATTATGTAGTAGTTTTATTATTTTTTTTAATATTTTGTATACTTCCCTGACTGTGTGAGTTTGCTAGAAGGTAGTGGGAGTTTTATTGTCCCCCACATCTGGCACATCTGTTTGTCTGAGATCAGAGTTGTCAGTGGGTTTATTTGCCTCTTTAGCCACAGGATCTTTAAAATGGGAGTTTAARAAATACTTCCTGGGCTTCTGAATGTCTTTAATTTTTCAGGTRCCTGTTTATCTGTTATTTTTCACTTCTGTGAAATACAGAACCACTGAAATTGTTCCTCTTGTCATCCAATGATAGTGTGCAAGAACTTACCAAATCCCTGCTCAGGTTTTCTCACTGGATTTGCTTCCCATTAGGAACCCAGAAATTCTGAAAAATGGGTAAAAACTGGAAAAACATTCCAATTCACACTTCTAGTCGTGTTTCCTATAAAATCAGCTCTCCCAGTGTTCACTTGTAGTAGTGGTGTGTGAGAGCAGCAGAAAAAAAGGAAAGACCTGTGTATGGGGAAGTGCTCTTCTTTCCCACCCKCCATTCATTTATGTCTTTGTTTATTAAATTTTGCTCCCCTGCTGGTTTTATGTCCTATATTGCAGCTTTGAGGCTAGGAGAGAGGAAAAGAGAAATTCCAGAGGTCTAGGATTGTGAACTCTACTAAAAACTCTGTTCTCCTGGTAACCTCATTATTGTACTGGGRAAGCAACACCATAAATTGAAAATGAATTTTCTGTTGCAGATACCATACTTCATTTGAAATTTTAGRCAACCTATGTGTTCAGACACTCTTAGTTTGGTTCTTCTGTGACTGCAACTTATGGTTGAGGTTTAATCAACAGCTGGGGAATATTCAAGTGCTGATGTTCTCTGTCAGTTCTGATCAATTATGACATTTCTGTACACTCATTTAGGCAGCAGGGATATGCTGCTGACCTTTGCAATCTAATGAATTCCATTTTGGCTGATTTTTTTTTGCTTAACCAATAAATCAYTGTTAGAATGGGACTTGAAGTCCACCTTGATTGAGATGTGTCCTCATGTTATATCTCATACCCTGCTGGGATATTTGGGTTCAGGGTGATTTAAAGAGCACAGGAACCCTGTGAGCAGCTTGCATGGGGTGCATATTGACAGATCTCATGTATCTGTATGGAACTACTTTTTTCCCTTTTTTTTGTGTAACTTTTGCCTGTTTTGATGCAGCGATTTCAGTGAACATTATCACCCCGTATCCAAAGCCATTTGTCACCTAGCAACTGTGGACTGCCTCTTCTCATTGGCCCAGGTGGCCAAACAAGGAGACTACTGCAGGTAATAAATTTTTAATTTTAAATTTTTATTTAGGATTTTATATGGAATTCTAAGACTGTGTTTAAAATAAATTAGGTTTTAATATGTGTACCGTGATAAAAATGTGCTATTAAAATTGTTTACAGTGGTTTCAACTTAATCTTGATTTTGCAGAGCAACAGTTTTGGGCTTAATGCAAATTTGTAAACACTGCAGTTCAAATTTGACATCTTAATGTTTGTTGTTTAACCTGAGTGTAGTAGATGATACCTCGCTTACACATAAATAAATTTTGGACTTTGCATGGACTTTTTTCTGTCTTTTTCTTTTCCTTGAAATTATTATTATTGTTTTTTATTCTCAACGAGATCTGAGCTTAGGATCTCTTTCTAATACCTAAAAGCCTGAGGTATCTGAGGTATGTTTCAAGGGTGCATCTCAGGTAATTAGTAGGTAGATATTAATTGCAGAGCAGTGGTGCTGCCTCAGCTGAGATGAGGTGTGAGGAGCTGAGCTGAGATGGATAAAGAGAAATCCACCCGCCAATATTTCCACTTTGATCCATCGTTAARGATAAATATCCGTCACTTCTGGACCCTTGGGATCCTGTGTGCTTCTACCAAAATCTCCCTGAAAGTAATTGCTCACTTACTTCTGTATACTCAGATGAGAAAACAAACTGAAATCTGATTAATTCACTCTGCAGAGTTTAAATAATTCACTGAATTTTGGAGTGGCTTAGAGCTGATAAACTAGCAGGGAGGAAACTTCTCAGTGAAACCTCAGCTGCAGGGGAGGTGTCAATAATTAATTTTGGAGGGCTGCTGAAGGAAAGGCTGAGGATTTAATATTAAGTATTTTGGAGGGATTTTTTTTTGATTTGTGAGGATTGTTTTGTGTTAGCCCTGCGTGAGGCAGGTGAATGAGTGCGGGCAGGAGCAGAGCTGGGGAGAGGTGAGCCCTTTTTGCAGTTTTTGTGAGGCTCTTGATGCAAACAATTCTCAGCATCAGGAGATGTGCATCTGGTGGTGTGGGCAGCCCACAGTTGACCCTCTGCACACTTGAACTGAATTTAAGTGTAAGGAATGGTGTTTTAGAGAAACCTGACACTGTCCATGTGCTGGTTTCATCTCAACCTCCCACCGTTATCAGTTTGTGCCTCTTTCCCCCGTGCTTTGTGTTTGTAGGATGGTGTTTAATCGATTTCCACCTTCCTTTGAAATTGCATTATCATTCTTCAACATGAGAGAAATCTCACTCCTCACATCTTTCCTTTAAAGTCCGCCCAAAGTGTTAATTAATTTCCAGTCTTACAATTCTGTGGCTTTATTCCTTTATTCTTTTTTTTCAGTCTTTAGTAATGCTCGATGACAGTAATTAATTTTTATAATTTGTATTTTTTTCCAGCAAAACCTACATCATAGGTGACCCTCCTACAGGCTTTAGTTACAACASTTCTAAACAATCAGTTACCAAAGGCACTGAAAGTAACATCCTTTCTTTTTTTTTTGCAGACCAACTGTGCAGGATAACCGGCGAGAAATAACMATAAAAAACGGGAGGCACCCTGTGATCGATGTTCTGCTGGGAGAGCAGGATCAGTACGTCCCAAACACCACCAASCTTTCTGTGAGTACCAAGAAACTGCCTGAGCCTCAGAATCCTTCAAGGCAAGGGGGCTKGGGTGGGCAGTGAGCTGGAATAGGTGATTTAATTACCTGATTTAATCACCTGCTTTAATCACCTGATTTAAYCACGCTGCTGCCTCCTGGGCTGCATTTCTGAGAGGTGTTGCTAGATGTCACCACATCTGTTCTGTCCCTCTGCTGGTACCTCAGCCACATGCTCCCTGTGCAGCCTTGTTCCGTCTTAAAAAAGAAAATAAAGGTGATGTCAAAATGAGRAAAATGCGTGATTCAAATGGTTGTTTTCAAAAACCCAATGAATAATTACAGKTTTTTTTAACACTGTCGTCATAGGGTGTCTGCATTTTGTCAAAACTCAATCTCTTTAATTTTTAAATATGCAAAATACATGTTACAGGTTCAGTTTTCCATATTAATTCTAAGATTACTTGTATTTTTTATGTGTTTCCTTTMTTTCTGGAAGTATTAGTGTCATACAGCGTTTTTTTTTGTGATAAACTAAAATCTGTCTTGTAAATTACACGCCTGTTTGAAACTTTTCATTAAATATTTACCTCTCCATATCTTTTTATAAATATTRAATATCTGTTCCTAATGAATATAAAATATATGCTCACAACTTATCTCTGAGGTGTCCCTTCCTCTTTATACAATAAATACAGGAAAGGTATGAAAGAGCTACCAGTGTTGTGGCATTGCTGTGAAATACAGCATCCAAATTTGTATGTATTTCTTGGGGAGCGTTTTTAAGTGCTGTTCTATACTGAACAATGATACAGATATTTTGTAATGCTTCAGAGAACGTTTTCAAAATTATTTGTCAACTCCAAACAAGCGACAGATGGCACTTCCTGAAAAATTCAGCGCTTCATTCAGGAACCATCACGCACTTCTCCCTCTTTAGTCCCATTCTTATGTTGGCTTTCTAAATACTGAATATTACAAAACCAAGTGTTCGTGGCAGAATCAGTTTTGCTTCTACAGTTTTGAGTTGTTTCTTTCGTGGGAGATGTGGGTGGGAACCAGTTCATTAATGCATCTCCAGTTTCCAACTGATGTGTTTGAATCAGCAGGAAAATACATCTCCTGTCATGTTGTCAGCTGAAATGTTGTCAAATATCTAACTTGAGGARAAGCTTTTTCTCATTGCCCTGAAATAAACAGCTTATTTTTCCATCCCCCCCCTCTTCCCCAAATGTTTGTGGGTTGGTTTAGAGCATTTACCTTCAGCTGTGAATTGCAGTAAGATTTTGGCTCATGTGTTTTATGGACAGAGGGGTTCTCTGGTCTGGTGTTAGAGCAGAGTTCCTTCTGCAAAGCAGAACATTGGCAGAGCAGAGCAGCCATCAGTCCCACAGCACAGCTGGAGGGGGCCTGGACACACACCAAAAATATGCAAGAAATTAATGGATTTTAACAGATGAACTTGTGAACTCATTCTGGTTTTAGGTATCTATAAATTCTASTGACAAAGTTTTAGTAGCAGTACTGAACTCTACTTTGGAGACGAGAATGGTCTTTATTTTGTTCTCATAGGGTCATGTGAACTTTATTACTTTCATCCTTTATTCCCAATAACGGCATTTTCTTTATTTTGACTGTATTGTGACTTCTGCGTGCATGAGGTTTTTTTGCAACAGCTGATCAGCTTTTCACATGTAATAAATACTGATGTGCTGTGTGATATCCTTGCATAACTTGAGCTCTGTGTCTCCATTCAGGCTGAGAAAGCTTTATAGGTTCATTGACAAGCTGTAGTTTTGTATCAGCAATTGTCATGCACTAGAGGAAGACAGTTTTATTGTGGAGCAGCAGACACGTGGCACACCACGGGCAGTCTTACTGCTGAGATGAGTTTTTGCATCTCATTTCTCGTTGTTGTATCTGTTTTTAATAATGAGAAGCCCTGATGGAGGTTGGGAATGGTCTGCTCACAGTACCTATTGCAGTCAAATATTGCCAGGAATGTCTTGGTACCTCATTGTAGCTACTCTGAATGTCCTTGTGKCATACCAAGGCAGGCAATTACAAATGCAAAATCAGGGTGAGGTCTTTGTCTTCCAGATATTCCCATTTGACAGTGAGAACTGCAGCTGGACAGGAATACAGACCAGAATTGAAATAGGGCGGTTCTGGTGGTGCTGAAGCTCGTGGCTTTCTCCCTTTCTCCAAAGAAATTGCACAGAACCCCAGAATGGTTTGGGGTGGAAGAAACCATAAAACTCATCTCATCCCACCCCATCCATGGCAGGAACCCCTCAGCTGCTCTGGGAATTCCACCCAGGGAACAATTCCTGCCCAATATCCCATCCATCCCTGCCCTCTGGCAGTGTGACCCCATTCATTCCCTGTGTCCTGTCCCTCCATCCCCTGTCCCCAGTCTCTCTCTCCATCTTTCCTTTGGTCCCTTCAGGCCACTCTGAGCTCACCCCAAAGCTTCTCCTCTCCAGGCTGAACAATCCCAGCTGTGCCAGCCTTCCCTCCCAGCAGAGCTGCTCCATCCTCTGCCCATCCTGGAGCCTCCCCTGGCCTGGCTGCATCCAGCCCTGCATCCCTCAGCATCCCTTGCTGCTCACTGTGCTGTCACCAAGTCCCTCCATTCTTCCTTGGCTCCTTGATGGAGAACGGGAAGGTCCCCTCTCACTCTGTCCATTTTGCTCAAGAGTATCCAAGGTCAATTTTGGTGCATCTGGGACTTTGATAATGTCTGGAAAAATGGATGTGGTGAACACCAGGAATGAAGGAATGCTGCTCAGACATGGARTATTTACTTCTGTGTCCTTCTAATCACACACCCACCCCAGGCTTTCTGGCAGGAGCACCATGTACAAGGCAGTGTGTTTCACCAGTGTTTTGTGTTTCCAGGGAGATGGTGAAAGGGTCATGATCATCACTGGGCCCAACATGGGAGGGAAGAGCTCCTACATCAAGCAAGTGGCGCTGATCACACTCATGGCACAGATCGGCTCTTTTGTTCCTGCTGAGGAGGCCACAATTGGAGTTGTGGATGGCATTTTCACCAGGTGACCTCCCAAAACTTGCACTGTGTTTATGGAAATGTTTCTGTGCCAGGGGCTGTGGGCATTGAAGTATAATTTAATTTTTCCTTTACAACTTGGGAATTTATACCTCAAGCTTTCCTTTTTTCATTTTAAAGGCACCTTAGGTTCATTGCTGGGTTTGGATTCCAGTTTTCCGGTAAAATGTGGTTCTTGTTTAGTAATCTTTGAGTCTTCAAAGGTTAAGAATTTTAACATGCAGGTATTTAACTTACCTGCCTGAATGGACATCACAGCCAAATTTGTGCTGCTGGGTGGTGGCCAAACGATGTTTCCCCTAAGTGAATGTTGTCACCTGTTGTGTGACACCTGTTGAATCMTGTCACAGTTGATGCCCTTTTATTYATTTAAAAATGTGTCATTATTCATTTAAGAATGAATAATTACAGTTTATTTCACTGTCTCATTTTTGAGACATTGCTCAGTAATTTGTAAAAATTGTCAGTGCAGTCAAAACTCTGTATTTTACAATTTAATATTGCTGAGGTTTATCCYCCTGTTTTTCTCCCTTTTTGTTTCATGATTTCTTTGATCAGTAAAAGTTGCATGTKATTGGTGGTATTTGAGATGGGTTATCATGTGTGGTTAAGTTTCACAGTAACCAGGTATCTGAGCTAGAATTTCCTGAAATTCTKGTTCTGTGATGGCTTCTGCATTGCAGAGGTAACTTTTAATCGAGAAACCCGAAGTACTGCTCACCTGGGATTGCTTCATCCTATGAAGGTGTGTTCCTATTCACTGCATCACGACAAAAACAAATTAAAATCRCACCTTGATGCTGATCTGTGCTGAGAAAACTGGCAAAGGATTTGTGAAATGTGAAAAGTAATTGGAGATGGGAATTCAAAATGCTTCCCTTCTTTCCCTACCCTTGTTGAGAGTAATGGCCTGGCTGATGGGATGAGCATTGAGCATTTCTCATGAGGACAGGGAGAGACACAGGATCTGATTTGCATTACAGATCCTTTGATGGTGCATTTATACCATCACTAAACATTTGAAGATTATTTTTGTCTTCYTCTGTGTTTTGTAGCTGAGCTTGGAGTACTTTTCTTGGGTTCACACTTCCTGAAATTCTAATCATACACAAGTCTGTTGCTCTCAAGCTGAGTGTCTGCTTTCCTCTGCTTTTCCTAGCCTGTCACTGCAAAAGGATGATTCCTGCAGAAAATGTTAAGATGTGTGACAYAGTCATTGGGAGAGACGTTTTGTTTTGTGCCCACTTGAAAGAGAATAAATTGTCTTTTTTTTGTCTGAGTTCCACCTGTTCCTCAGTGTATTTCCCCAATTCCACTTTGCTTTTCTCTTTATAAGAATAAAACCCAAGTGTTTTCCAGAACTTCTCTGATAAAGTAGTGTGGTTGAAAATAAAACTTCTGCTTTGTGACTTCAAGCCAAGCAGGCATAGAGTGTATTTTTTACTCTGTGAGGCTTCAGACCATTTCCTTTGTTGCCCAGTCACATTCTCACACAGGGGATTGGTATTTTTTTCCCTAGTCTATATTAGTTTTGGAAGCTCAGCTGGATGTGCCATCTTTCATTTAGTGTGATATGTGTCAAACAATTAATTTCTGGRTGAATGTGTGGAAGAATTACTGAAATTGCACTAGCAGTTAAGAGTAAACTAATTGACTCAATATTAATCAAGAAGAAATTGATAATATATTACTGAGAAATAGTCATGCATTAGTTAAAAGGTAACAGGGGAGAAAAAAAAAGAAAAGGAACAGGTTAACAGAACCAGCTCAGGGTGTACAGACTCTGTCCCAGAAGTAGGTGCCTCTCTTTTGGTTTATTTGGGGTTTTTTTGGGGGTTGGTTTTGGTTTTTTTTCAGGAATTTTAACATATGGAAGTCTTTCAGACAGGTTAATGTGGTGTTGCATTGAGGGCATTTCTCAACCTTAGGAAGTTACCCTTGAAATCATTTTTAATGCCTAGTTCAAAGAAAGAATCAATAAATCAGCTGTTATGTTCTGTTGTACTTGAGGTCTGAGGTGTTTTTCTAAAGCCTCAGCTTTTGCTCTCTGCTCTCCTTTGGTGGGGAATGACCTGGAAGAGATCAGACACTTTSTCTTTAACCCACTTTTGCTGTTTTTGTTTTCATCTTCTGTACTTTGTTTTGCAGGTTGCTTTTGTTTTGTTTTATATATATATTTATTTTATTTKAAATATTTTTTTCCAATGATAAAAACAGCTGTGTAGACCTCCTTTCTGCACTGCCACCCCAGGCCACAGGGTCTCGCTGGAAAATGCAATTTTGCATTTTGTTTTTGATAACTTGGGTACATTTTAAATACTTAAAAAACTTAACGTGAGAAGATGTCAGTTTCCAAGGGGCTTCCATCAGTTCTGTGGTGATTTTTTGGGGGATGCTGTTAACCTGGTACCCCTGCAGGGAGGGACACAGAGAGGGATGCTCAGG
>NW_026624076.1:7657-16940 GCF_030028575.1 Malurus melanocephalus | reverse complement strand
GTCGAAGTGTGAGTTTATATAGGTTTAAGGGATTTGTATCTCCAGGATTTGTGTCTTGTTTTCCAAGTAGGGTTTCCATGGTAATTGCAGGGTTGCTACTATGGTTATTCCTTGTGATATATCGTGCTTATGTATGATAGCATCTCTAAATCRACTTTAAATGCTGGGTTTTAAATGTTGTTAAAGATGCAGGAGGAATTGCTGATRGGTAGAGTGAAAATTTCTTCATTACTGGGTAGGTAGACACAGGACAGGGCTGAGCCTAGGCCAGGGACTACACAGGATTTGGAGGATGTTTGCTGSTTAATATTTTCTTRGGKTTTTTTTTYCCCYTTCWCCAGTAAGGGATAATGTTTTCTTGCAATATTTTCTTAAAGAATTTTAGCATAAAAAAATTTAGAAGGGTTTTGGAAAGGTTGGCACCCTGTCTGTACTGACTTTTAATGGGATTTGGGTATTTAATTCTCTGATATTTGAAAATTCCCATCCGATTTCTCCTTGCAGTAAATGGGCTCGTTTTCTACTTTAAATTAACYTTCAGTTTTTGTTAGTCCTAATATATAGCCACCCTGGCATTGAAATTAATGAGATGTTGCAGGCAGACAAAGCAAGGGTGGACATCTGTGYACGGAGAATTAATGAAAGGAATTGTGCTGGCCTAATCATGCCCTCAGGAGGGTGATGTTTAGCTGCTGAAGAAAGCTGACCTCTGCAGAGGTCCCACTTGTAATCAATTATTGACAGRATTTCCCGTGGCCAGGAGGTTTTATCCTGCATCCTGTGGGCCAGCAGCAGCTCTGTGTTCAAAACTGAGGGGCAGAGGGAGGATGCTGCAGCACTTTGAAGGCAATGCATGGGCAAATAAACAGGATAATTAATAGTTCAAGTCACCAAGTGATTTCAAGACTCAGAGTAAATTTTTGGACATCACAAGCTGCCATCAGAAAGAATCCTGTGAAAGAGAACAACCCCTGCCAGCGCCAGGTGATGGTACAGGGACAAAAAGTAATTTCCTTCCTGGAGCACTTACCTGGCTGGGTTTCTGTTCCTGTGTTGAAATTAAAGCTTTTTTGACTAATTTCAGGGAGCAAGCACAGTCACTGCAGTGACCCACCCTTCCAGTGAGGTTCTGTCCCATCAGCCAAGCTGGGAATTCTGTCAAAGATTCATTTTCAGTTCCCTGAGCTAACAGAGTGCCCTGTTCTTGAAAAACTGCCTCTCACAGGTGATCTCCCTCAGAGGTTAAAAGGAATAAATAGAGGCACCACTGAGATGCTGTAGATTATCCTCCCATGCACTTAGTCTCTCTTGAAAGAGTTGTCTTGCTGTTTGCAGCCTCTCAGCAYGAGTTTAATCCTCATGGTGTCAAGTACAGCTGGAATTGTCTGCAGGGTGTGTTAGGGCTGGATTTCCACTGCAGCCACCTGCACTTGGARAAACTGTCTTGTATAGTCCCTGCACATCACATGRTCTGTTTTTAGATGTAAAGAWWTTTTTTCTGCGTTTCCTCCTTGTARCAGATGACTTAAATGTRTTTTTAACGTGGAGGGCACTCCTTGTTGCTTAGCGTGTAGTTAGGAGGTACTCACCTGGTTCAAATTCCACTGTATATCTGAAAATGTTGTGAAAACAGATGCTGATTGCTCACCTTGGCTAGGGAGGGGTGTTTTTTATTCTGGCTTGTATTCCATGTGTTTGTTCAGAGTCTCTCAAACACAGCGGGATCCTGGACCTGTCCTTCCCAGGTCTCAGATTTCATCACTGTTCTGGTATTCTCTGCTCTGTTTTCTTATGCAATGATTTTAAATAAGTGTAAAAGCTGTTTGTTCAGTTAAAACCAGAGCACAGAAATGTTGGGAGAGCTGAGCACTGGACTGATGGAGGAGTTTCATCCCCCTCACCCCTGGCCTTAGGTGRGTTGTGTTATTTCCAAGGTCTGGTCCCAGCTGTGTATTTTGGGGTGGCACCTCGATTTTTGTCACCTGAAGAGATCTGTGGGGCAGGAAATGAGGGAATTCTTGTGCCTGTGCCCCTGTGGAGCCCTCAGCCTCTTTCCTCTATCTACTGTAAGGCTTAGAGGACACTTTAGAGATGGAAGATTTCTTCAAAGTAAACTAAAAAACCCAAAAAAACCCTCAGCCTTCGTTGTGCCACATTCCTGTAGAGGCCACGTATCAAACAAGCCACAGTGCTTTTCTTCTGTATGGTTTATGAAAATGTCTGTTTTTTGTGATCTGTAAATGGTGGAATTACTCTCAAAAAGGTCATGCCTTATAATAGCTGTATTGTGTTACCTCCCTGAATGCATTTTCAGCTATTTAACTCTGACAGCTTGACAAAGCCGTATTATTGTTTCATAAATGCATGCAGCTGAAAGAAACAAGTAGACCAACGTTTTATTTAACCAGATAAAAATGTACGKATCTATGGCATTATCACAGTACGGTTTAAAAATCAAAATGGAAAGCAAATATTGTCTGAATACCTGCAAGAATTTGGGCAATTGACTTGGGATGCTTGTATTCAATTTTTTCTTTTCTTCATTGAAATGATGTCATCATTCAAGTTTGAAAGATACTTTTAAAATTACATCATTTACTTTAGATTGCTCTYAGATTTACTTTTAGGTTAAAATGTTCCAAGGCAGGCTAAGAGTATATTTTGTGAGAACTCTTCAGGAAGTCAGCATGGGATGGAGTGGTGTGTGAAGCAGGAACAAGAACGTTTCTGTCAAAGTGGAAATGGACTGGAAATCCAAGTGACAAGTGCTTTTTGTGATACATTGAGGTCAATCACATAAGAACAAAAGCAAAATAATACAAAAGTATTAATGGATGTGATGGTTCCACTGATGGCAAAATGAATTCCCAACTATTTGTAAGTGGGAAAATCATGTTGTGCTTAATTTCAGTCAGCAGCTTTTACTGGCTTGGTAGAAGGGAGCTGCACAGAGGGGGGAACTAGTTGTATTTAAAATAATAAATAAGTAACAAGTTCCATTATTACAAATTGTCCTATTTGCATAAGAATAGRCAAATACTGCCTCTCATTTTTATATCACATATGAAATTTATTGGTTTTAACACAAAAGACCAGAGTCTAAACTAAAAAAAAATCCCTTGCTGGCATTTATTTCTTTATTAAACTTCAATGATTTCTTTGATGCTCACAGGGTAGGATGATAAAGATAATTTTTTTCTAGAGATACCAGGTAAAATCACAACAGCTCAGACAAATGAAGACATTCAGCTAGTCAGCTTCTCCATGCCTTAATCATAAAAATCCAGGCTGTGAAACCACYCTGGGGAGGTGACAGCAGTGCTTGGCAGGTTCTGCAGGTGTGTACAGCAACCACCAGGAAACTGATTGCTGAGTCAARACTGTGGAGGAGTTTATCTCAGCTGAACAACTTGTTTGTACATAACCTGGTTGTGGCCACAACTTCGGTGAAATTTTTTTTTTGTAAGCTCTTTAAACCTGAAATTAGAAGGTTAAAGTATTCAGATCTTCCTTTGAAAAAAAAAAAAAAGAAAAAAAAGAACAAACAGAACAAAGTCTCCCAATTTGCTTGAGCAGTTAGACTCTGGAAGATAATGGTCAGAAAATTAAAAAATCAAAGGTACTTYTTCAGATCTTTGTTTGTTTTGGGTATATGTGGTGATGTTTAGTGGTTCTGCCATGCACATTGATTTATGTATTGTGCAGAAAAGTMGAGAGCTGTTCTCACAAAGCAATCCCAAGTGAGTGGCAAGTCCACATGAGAATTTTTATACTGACATGCTAAAAAAAGTATTGTTTGTATTGAAAGCACAGTGAGTCAGGCAAACAGAACTTTTTAGCTGTCAATAACCCCAAAGTAATTTTCAGAAATGTTACTTCTTTATGGCATGATAATTTGTTTCATTTTGTTCTTCCTTAATTGTATTTTTGTTTACTGCCAGAGTCACAAAAATTACTTAAGCCTTTCATTTATGCTCACAATCAATCACGTAATTTCACCTCTGGGGTAAATTGTTCCCATCTTTTGGGGGAGAACAGGATGCTGTATTAAGTACATTGCACCATTTTTATCACGTGGAGATAGCTTTGGTTTGGCTTTCTTTTAAGAAAAAAAAAAAGAGAGAGTAAGTAGAAGTTGTAGTTAGTGTTATTAAATGGAGAAATGATTTTGTTCTATTTTTTTCTGGAAAAGTTGTGTGTTGGACTGGTGGTAGTTTTGAGCAGTAAGTGCTTCTGACAGCGTTCTGGGGCTCTGTAGGAACAAGTTAAGCTACTCTGTGCACGTATCATGGCTAATTTGGTTCCATGTCTTTGTTGGTTTCACAGAAACGTGCATCTGCAGCGTTGGGTTTGCTGTTTGRCAGCTGTAATAATGCAGTGTTTAACCAGCCAGCCTTTGGGGTTTGATAAATCTGTGGATACAAACAGCCTCTGTGTGTGCTGGGGGTGGGGAGCCCATCCTGGTCAGTGTCCAGTGGTCACTCACACCCACAGGGCACTTTCCCTGCCCACTGCAGGGTTTTCCYCATCGAGGGAATGAGGTTTGGGAGGAGGAAACCTTCCTGTGGGACAGTGAGTAGTGTTTACCATGCTGGAACTCTTCAATCCTGTGACTTGACCCAGTCACGGTTGGAATTGGATTGTCCTTGGCGTCCACAGGTCCAAAGGGGAAAAGTTCACTTGTGCTGAGTGCTCGGGCCATTGTCCCTTCTCTGTTGCTATAGCTCCTGCTCTTTAATCCCCCCTGGCCTCAATCCTTCAGCTACAGATGCTCATTAACTTAATTACCTCGAGTTCCCTCCCTGGTGTCCACAGCAGTGACTTTAAACCTGTGCAAGTGTCAGGCCTGGCTTTGGATTTGTCTTCATTTTTTTTCATCTTCTTCAGGCTAATATTGATGACTCTCATTGAGTCTCTTTGATGGCTGCTCAAAGCCTAATTTGAGTATCTGCTCTGATAATTTATCCTTCAGCAGAATCTTTGCATCATGAGCTGAGTCTGACTCTTGACCATCAATAACATTTACACGGATGATTTTGAGTCACAGTGATGTATTTGCCCTAGGCACTGCAACAGGTATTTGTAAAGAGCTCAGATTTTATTGATGGTATCACTGCTGAATTTCAGGAAGCAAATTTATTGCGTGTTCTGCACCAGGCAGTGTAACATCAGCATTTGTATTAATTTCTGTATTAATTTGTGAATTTCTGTTGGTCTGCAAAGCCCTGGGAATGAGGAGTGCTGGTAACCCCTCATCACTCTGGGACTCCCTGGGATTCTCTTGTGTCACTTCAGGACTACCTGTCCTGCCAGTCCAGCTGAAGCTTTTTTGAAAATTTTGAATCTGTGAGTGTTTTTCTTTCCTCTGGCTTTTAGCAAAAAAAAAAAAATCAGTGCACTTCACGTGTTGGAAGTTAATCCTGTTAGAAATGTTTATTTTAAACTGGTGTGTGCAGCATTCCCCTGTGGGCCAGCTCTAGAAGGAAAGGAGGATTTCAGGGATTACTTGTTCTGGCTGCTTCAGTTACCTAGTGATACGGAAAAGGGGAATAAAAGATGTAAAAATGGCTACAAAACCGAGTACTGAAGTCACTTGGGACTTGCTTTTCTTCCCAGGATAAAGTAAAGTTGGTAACTCTCAGAGTCTTTCAATATCTTCATTAATTTCTCAGTGGCTGAGAATCACAAATCTACAATAATTTACAAAATAAAAATGTATTTTACATTCCACGCATTGGCAGGCTTCTCAACAGCTGTTCTCCTAAATTAGGTAAAACACCATTGGTATTTTTTCATTTAAATGTGCAAATAAGCAGTTGTAGCAATAGTTGAGTATGTTGACTGAAAACAGGTTTATGCCATGAGCATCTTCTGATTTCCTGTCATCATCCATGGAACTTGGCACACTTCTWAAAAGTCACCCATGAATAATGCAAAAATAATAACTGTCCTGSTAGCCATGCTTTCTGTCACGCTTCTTTTTTCTTCTTAATTCTCTAATTACAGCTYCTGCAAATTATTTTTCTTATTGTCAGTTTTTTGGTTTGCATCAGAGAGATCTTGATGGGAGTGAAGAGAGCGATGTACCCGTAGGTTGTGGGGGAGTGTGAAGCATTAGTTTCTTGCCAGTGAGCTGTGATAAATTTGCTCATGCAGTCTCCTGAGGAATTAATACATTTCCATTGTTTTTGGAAAGCTGCACCCTCAGTCCTGCCCATCCCTGTCCCTTTCCCCCTGTGCTCTGCCCAAAAAGGGATGAACTGTTAGGCAGCAGCACATCTAATCCTCTCTGCTTTTATAAAAACTGGTTATTTTAATTTAAATTACTCCTGTGCAGATGCAGTGGTCTTTGAAATGACATTTCAAAGGGGTTTCTGTGAGAGAGTGAGTGGAATTGTAAAGTTACGTTATGAATTTATTTTATTCATGGTGTTCTCAGTGTTATCTTTGAATCACAGAAAGGGATTTTTTTTGCTGGTGCTGAGAGTGTTCTACACCTTATTCTCAGAGAAAAGAGTAATTTTCTTTTAATGTTAATTGTTCTTGAATTAGGTTTATTGTGCTGTAACAGGYTCCATTTCTGCAGTAAGTATTTTAGGTGAGCTTCTTAACTTAGATGGCTATTACTAAAATCAATGGGAAAATGAAATTTGWGYTTGGKKTTTTTTTTCCCCAGCATTAAGTTTTCTATAACTAGGAATAAATAAGAAGTGTTGTATGTTGACCACTGTGTATAAATAAAGCTCTAGGGAATGGTGTGGCAGTTTTGTTCTCCAGGATTCACCTGGTGGAATTTTTGTAGTGGGTTTTGTTACCAGTGTGAGCTGCTTGTTCATTTTCACAAATTGTGAGAGTGCAATAAAATAAGAGTGAACTTCCTGGGTCTCCATGTGCTCTTAAACCCGAGCCAAATCCAGGAGATTCTGCCTCTTTGGAGAGGCAGCACAGTTGTGTCCTCTATCCTACCCTCTGGAAATCAATTCACTAAGGTAATGCATCCTCTCTTCTTTTATTTTGCATAAAAAAAGTGTTGAACATTGTAACATGAAGAGCTTTTAATTTTGTGAGCTGTGTTTGGCTGTCAAGCAGACATTGAAAGAAGGGTTTTCCAGCCAAATTTCATCTTGTGAGCAGTGATGGATGTGAAGAGACACTGCTCACGCTGCCTGTCTGCGTGCTGCTCGTGGGCAGGATGGGAAGAGCTTTAATGTTCTAAGGTATAAAARCATTTAGGAGGAGAGCTGCATTATAAGGTGCATTTAAAGCAACTGATTTTTGGAGAAGTGTATTTGGGCTTATTGTGGCTGTTTTAAAACAAAAAAGAGTTGTTTAAGCAATAGGATTTGTGACTCAACAGCTTCATTGGAATAACAGAGCATAAAGTTAGAGAGCAATGTCTTTCTGCAAATGAACTGTTTTATAAATGCAATAATCCACACTAAAAGAGTTGTTTCTGCTTATTTTGGGATAGCAGTGCTCAGCGTGTGTGTTCAAAAACTGGTGTAATTTTCCTAGTGCAGAGGACAGCAGCAGAAAGAACAATTTTATCCATTTTGGATAAAGGATGACATTTAAGAGGTTTTATGTCATTTAAAAATACACTTTTTTATTTCTCTGCAGTCAAGCCTGAGTTGGATTTGAATGTTATATGATTCTGAAAAGAAAAAGTTCTTATGCAGCTGTCTTTAACAACAAGAGAAAGATAATACTAATTTCTGTTTGTATCTTGAGCATTTAGTGAGGAAGTTCAGAAAATTATTTTTGTGAATGCAAATTAGATACAAAAGAGGCAAAAATATTTTGTGGACTCTGTGGAAATGATGCAATCCCAGAGAGAAATGGGGCTGAGAGCTCTGGGTGTAATCATCACAAGCTAACAGCCTGTGAGGAAAAGCCAGGAAAAAAAATGGAGAAAATACTAAAGCCACTAATTGTAGGGTTGGAACTAATTTGGAAGTTATTTGTTTAGAAGCCAGAGACTTCCTAACCCAGCATTTAAAAGGGTTGCAGCAGTAAGTGGCTTGATAAAAATGTTWATAGCTTAATTTCATAATATCTCAATATCCTGAGTTAGGTATTTAATTCAGAGAAAAATCCTGTTGTTGTTGAATGAACTTATGGGCAGAATCACCTGTCTTTTGGAGTGTGTGGGAGTGAAATGTGTGTGTGTGTGTGTGTGTGTGTTTAAGCACACTCTCAATGAAATAAAAACACTCACTTTGCTCATATGCCCATCTCCAAACAACGTTAGTTAATTTATAACTGAAGATTTGCTTATTGTGCACTTGTGCTTGATACCATGACAGATTTTCGGGGCAGGAACCAGARAATATATGCAAATCATGGTTATATTTGGTGCAACCTGCTTGTTTTTTGTCAATTACTCTTAGTAATGAGATCTTCATAAAATCATTTGTATCTTGATGGTGCTTCTGTAGGTAACAAAAGTAATTTTAATAGAGAGGGACCCAGCAAGAGGCAGAGAAAAAAAAGCTATATTGGGATTTTTTTTCAAAGGTTCTGTGTGGCCCTAAATACTATTATGGCCAGCTGYTAAATTTGGAAATACAATACTAAGCCCATGAGTCAGTTTTTGTTAAATCAGTGTGGCTTCAATGTAACTGTATATTTGCTGGTGAGAGTGAATAAATCCAGTTTTACATCCCTCCTGAGTGGCTTGCTCGTGGTCACCTGTCTCAGAAGGGATTGTATGATGTGATTAATGCAATTTAAAAGCATAAACACAAAAAAGAAACGCTCTTTCTTCGGTATAAAATGGGTATTGATTGAACAGGTGAGGAAAGCTGCAGGAAAAGAGAAAACCAGGGTGGGTTAACAAGAGGTTTCTGAGATGTAAACCGCAAATTCACAATTTGAGATTGAGTTTGAGAGTTACGTGGATCTGAATCAGAGCTAAAAGAGCTGTGTGGAATTTGGAGGAATTTGTGGACTCCCCTGCCTGGAGGCTGCTAAGAGTTGTATTTTAAAAGAACGAGGACAGAAGTTCTAAAACGTCTTTAAATCTTGTTTAAGCGTGTTAGTTAAGATCGGATACCTGTGTAATTAGGGTTAAAAATCGTTATTTTGCTACAGCCTGAAGGAAATCACTGCTCTGCGTGTTTGGATGCACAAATACCTGGTCACATGAGCCTCCACTCTGTGTGAAAATGCCAGTATTGAATACTTTTGGGTATAACTAGCATTAGAAACCTAAGTTAGGTGGTTGAACTAAAGCAAAGGAGAAAAATTCACCTTTGCTGGAATTCTTCTTGTGAGCTGACTG